>NC_057810.1:385824517-386107502 GCF_018294505.1 Triticum aestivum | reverse complement strand
TGGCAGTCCTTGAAAGTACTTCATTTTCACGTGCGCTTTTTGCCTAACCACCCCAAATTTCTTGTCCTCTATAGTGGAGATATCGTTTCCACATATATATTGACCGATGCCAGGAATGCCCTTTAGTTCTTGGCTTTCACGCGCATGAGTTACAGCATGCCATCCGGCGAAAACAAGGAGAATAAGGCATATAGCCGCTGGATTTTCTTCAAGTTATGACCAAATGAGATTGCTCGGATCATAGAGCATCTGCAGAAAGGAGCGTTTGTCCCTACCAGGGGGGCTAATGTCTATAAGCAATATAATCTCGCGAATTTCCTTCAAAAGGAGGTGCCAATGGGTTCAGAAACTTGTCTAAAAAACAGCGACGAATGATGTTCTTTGACTTTCAGGGCAAAAAAGTCCTGCTTAAGGCCGTATTTGAGGGTACTCTGGGCCCCCTGGCGCAAGCGGGGAGTATTTTCTGGATTCAGACACTCGCCGCGAGCAGTTTGAGAACTTGCGGGTCCGACACGGACTCCGAATGACAAAATTATGACTGTTTTAGTGAACATCTGTCCATTCTATAGCAGTCCTTGAAAGTACTTTATTTTCCCGTGCGCTCTTTGCCTAACCGCCCCAAACTTTCTTGTCCTATATAGTGGAGATATCTTTGCCACATAGATATTGATCGATGCCAAGAATGCCCTTTTGTTCTTGGCTTTCACGCGCATGAGTTACAGCATGCCATCCGGCGAAAACAAGGAGAATAAGGCATATAGCCGCTGCATTTTCTTCATTTTACGGCCAAATGAGATTGCCCGGATCATAGAGCATCTATAGAAAGGTACGTTTGTCCCTACCCGGGGGGATAATGTCTATAAGGAACATAATCTCGCGAATTTCCTTCAAAACGAAGTGCCAATGGGTTCAAAAACTTGTCTGAAAAACAGCGATGAATGATGTTCTTTGACTTTCAGGGCCAAAAAGACCTGCTTAAGGCTGAATTTGAGGGTACTCCGGGCCTCCTGGCACAAGATCGGAGTATTTTTTTTGGATTCGCGCGCTCGCTGCGAGCAGTTCGAGTACTTATGGGTCCGACACGGACTGCTAATGAAAAAATTATGACCGTCTTAGTGAGCATTTGTCCATTCTATGGCAGTTTTTGAAAGTACTTCATTTTCTCGTGCGCTTTTTGCCTGGCTGCCCCAAAATTTCTTGTCCTCTTTAGTGGAAATATCGTTTCCACATATATATTGACCGATGCTAGGAATGCCCTTTAGTTCTTGGTTTTCACGCGCATGAGTTACAACATGCCATCTGGTGAAAACAAGGAGAATAAGGCATATAGCCGCTGGCTTTTCTTCAATTTACGGCCAAATGAGATTGCCTGGATCATAGAGCATCTGCAGAAAGGTACGTTTGTCCCTACGAGGGGATAATGTCTATAAGGAATATAATCTCTCAAATTTCCTTCAAAAGGAAGTGCCAATGGGTTCAGAAACTTGTCTGAAAAACAGCAACGAATGATGTTCTTTGACTTTCAGGGCCAAAAGGTCCTGCTTAAGGCCGTACCTGAGGGTACTCTAGGCCTCCTCGCACAAGTGGGGATTATGTTCTGACTTGAGACGCTCGCCGCGAGCAATTTGAGAACTTGTGGGTCCGACACAAGCTCCGAATGACAAAATTATTACCCTTTTAGTGAACATCTGTCCATTCTATGGCAGTCCTTGAAAGTACTTCATTTTCCCGTGCGCTCTTTGCCTAACCGCCCCAAACTTTCTTGTCCTATATAGTGGAGATATCTTTGCCACATATATATTGATCGATGCCAAGAATGCCCTTTTGTTCTTGGCTTTCACGCGCATGAGTTACAGCATGCCATCCGGCGAAAACAAGGAGAATAAGGCATATAGCCGCTGGATCATAGAGCATCGCGCCGAGCGGCCAAATGGGATTGCCCGGATCATAGAGCATCTGCAGAAAGGAGCGTTTGTCCCTACCAGGGGGGATACTGTCTATAAGCAATATAATCTCACGAATTTCCTTCAAAAGGAGGTGCCAATGGGTCCAGAAACTTGTCTAAAAAACAGCGATGAATGGTGTTCTTTGATTTTCAGGGCCAAAAATCCCTGCTTAAGGCCGTATTTGAGGGTACTCCGGGCCTCCTGGCGCAAGCGGGGAGTATATTCTGGATTCGGACGCTCGCCGCGAGCAGTTTGAGAACTTGTGGGTCCGACACGGACTCCGAATGACAAAATTATGACTGTTTTAGTGAACATCTGTCCATTCTATGGCAGTCCTTGAAAGTACTTCATTTTCCCGTGCGCTCTTTGCGTAACCGCCCCAAAATTTCTTGTCCTATATAGTGGAGATATCGTTTACACATATATATTGATCGATGCCAAGAATGCCCTTTTGTTCTTGGCTTTCACGCGCATGAGTTACAGCATGCCATCCGGCAAAAACAAGGAGAATAAGGCATATAGCCGCTGCAATTTCTTCAATTTACGGCCAAATGAGATTGCCCGGATCATAGAGCATCTGCAGAAAGGTACGTTTGTCCCTACCCGGGGGGATAATGTCTATAAGCAACATAATCTCGCGAATTTCCTTCAAAACGAAGTGCCAATGGGTCAGAAACTTGTCTGAAAACAGCGACGAATGATGTTCTTTGACTTTCAGGGCTAAAAAGTCCTGCTTAAGGCTGAATTTGAGGGTACTCCGGGCCTCCTTGCGCAATGTGACGCCCGGATAATTAAGCGACAGTAAAACTCTGCTAATGATGCCACGTCACCTCCGTTACTGTTGCTAATCTTTTGTTAGTTCAAAACCGATTCAAAAATCAATTCAAAATATGGCAAACAACAAAAGTTTTCAAACATTGGAACAAAAATGTTCGTAGTGAACCAAATATTGCATAGATAATTATGGTGAAGAAACCCCACTTTTATAAAATGTTTAAAGGCTCTAAAATAATTAAAACAGTAGGTAAAACAATTAAGTAAATACCTCTTATATTTAATATAATATTAAACTAATTTAATTGGGCACTAAAAACTTTCTATGGCACTGGTCTAACTTGATATGCTAATCTAGGTGCTAAGGATGTGTTTTACAAAAATAAAATAATTAGATCCTAAAATATAAATAGAAAAAGAAAAGTAAAACAAAAACTAAGCAAATAAAAAAAAGAGAACGAAGGAAGACCCATCCTTCCCTGGGCCGTTCGGCCTAACAGGGCTACCAGGCCCCCCTGGCCGGCCCACCCGGTCCCCCTTATCCCCCCACCCGACCAAACCCTAATCCACCACCACACCCCCACTTCCCCCGATCCCCTGGATCTAGATCGGGAGCACGCAACGCTCGCCACACCCCGACCCCGGCGCCCCGATGCCGCTCGTCCTCGTCGCATCGCGTCACCCAGTCAACGCCGCACGCCGTCCCCGCGTCTCCTTCACTGGCCCTTCTGGCGTCCGCCGCTGCTCCCTACGGCCTCAGCGAGCACGCATGCGCCCGAGGACTACTGCCTCCTCCCTGCAGCTTCTTCATCGTCCCCACGCCGCACCTACAACACCATCGACCGCCGCCGTCATCGCCACCCCCGCCGAAGCTCGCCACCGCCCCACGTGCCACGGCTTCCTCCTCGCCCCGTTTTGGGGCCGTCGACCCCGAGCCGCGCAACCCCAAGCCCTCTGCGCTGCCACGCGCCTGTCGGCCCGGCCAGTCGCCGGACCTTGCCGGCAGGGTTCCTCCGGCCTCCTCGAGCCCTCCCCTGCAACGCTGTGAGCGGGCTCCTCCTTCCCCCTCTCGATTCACTGTTGTAGGCTGCCATTCGCGCCGTCTGTGCTTCTGACCGTGGCCGCGGACATCGCGCGGTCGCTGCGCCCCGCGCACGCCCGCATGTGCACGGCCTTGCTCGCCCCGTGCGCCCTGCGCCGCACCTGGCCACCGCCCCCTCACCTTGCTATCCCCACTCTGGTCAGCTGCGGTCGCCCTGCCGTGACCGCCGGCCAGCCAGCACGCGCCCGGGTCCAGTGACCCGGCGCCCACAGCCTTGTTCGGGTGCCCCAGCCAGGTCCTGGCACCCGAGAACCCCGCCCGAGACCCGCTAAGGCCCCAAGGGGCCTATGACAAGTGGGGTCGTCCACTAAAACATTTAAAAAAAGGAATAGAAAAAAAGACTTAATATATATATATATAATAATGAATAAAAATGATTAATTAATTAAGTAATTAATTAAGTTAATGAATCCTGATTAGATTAACCTAATCATTAATTAAACTAATTATCTGTTTTAGTTAATCTTAGTCTATGACAGTGGGACCCACGCGAAAGTTGGATCCAGTCAACCGACTGTTGACTGCTGACATCACCCTGACATCACCCTGACATCATGCTGACGTGATAATTACATTTTCTAATTAAATTAATTCTGTTAATTCTAGAAAATGATTAAATCCTTTTAAAATTAATATAAAATAAACCGTACCTGGGATCGAAAAACTTTGTACATGAAAGTTACTCAGAACGGCGAGACGAATCCGGATACGCGACCCGTTCATCCGCCACACATCCCTAGCATAGCGAACATGCAACTTTCCCCCTCTGGTTCATTTGTCCGAAAACGTGAAACACCGGGAATACTTTCCCGGATGTTTCCCCCCTTCGCCGGTATCACCTACCACTACGTTAGGTCACCCCTAGCACCGCATATTACCGCGTCTTGCTTTATGTTACATTTGATTGCTCTGTTATTTATTGTGTTCCCCCTCCGTTACTTCTTTCCGGTAGACTCTGAGACCGGTGCCGATGTCCGTGTGTTCGACTACACCGAGGATGACCCCTCCTTCTTGCCAGAGCAACGAGGCAAGCCCCCCCCCTTGATCACCAGATATCGCCTATTCTCCTCTATACTGCTTGCATTAGAGTAGTGTAGCATGTTATTGCTTTCCGTTAATCCTATTCTGATGCATAGCCTGACATTGTTGCTACATCTGTTGATACCTTACCTGCAATCCTAAATACTTAGTATCGGATGCTAGTTTATCATCATTAGCCCTACATTCTTGTCAGTCTGCCTTGCTATACTATTGGGCTGTGATCACTCGGGAGGTGATCACGGGTATATACTATACATACATACATACTATACAGATGGTGACTAAAGTCGGGTCAGCTCGATGAGTACCCGCAAGTGATTCTGATGAGGGGGCTGAAAGGATAGGTGGCTCCAACCCGGTAGAGGTGGGCCTGGGTTCCCGACGGCCCCCGACTGTTACTTTGTGGCGGAGCGACAGGGCAGGTTGAGACCACCTAGGAGACAGGTGGCCCTGGCCCTGTTCAGCGTTCGCGGATACTTAACACGCTTAACAAGATCTTGGTATTTGATCTGAGTCCGGCCATTTGGTCTATACGCACTAACCATCTACGCGGGAGTAGTTATGGGTATCCCGGCGTCGTGGTATCAGCCGAAGCCTTCTTGACGTCAGCGACCGAGCGGCGCGCGCCAGGTTGGACTGCATTAACGCAACTTCCTTTGTAATGGAGGTTGCTAGGTCTGCTCACCGGCCGCGTACGCAACGTGTAGGTGTGCTAAGGGCGATGGGCCCAAACCCCTGTGCGCTTAGGTTTAGACTGGCGTGCTGACCTCTCTGTTGTGCCTAGGTGGGGCTGCGACGTGTTGATCTTCCGAGGCCGGGCATGACCCAGGAAAGTGTGTCCGGCCAAATGGGATCGAGCGTGTTTGGTTATGTGGTGCACCCCTGCAGGGAAGTTAATCTATTCGAATAGCGGTGATCTTCGGTAACAGGACGACTTGGAGTTGTACCTTGATCTTATGACAACTAGAACATGATACTTAATAAAACACACCCTTCCAAGTGCCAGATACAACCCGGTGATCGCTTTTCTACAGGGCGACGAGGAGAGGATCGCCGGGTAGGATTATGCTATGCGATGCTACTGGAGATGCTACTTGGAGATGCTACTTGGAGGACTTCAATCTACTCTCTTCTACATGCTGCAAGACGGAGGCTCCTAGAAGCGTAGTCTTCGACAGGATTAGCTACCCCCTCTTATTCTGGCATTCTGCAGTTCAGTCCACTGATATGGCCCTTTACACATATACCCATGCATATGTAGTGTAGCTCCTTGCTTGCGAGTACTTTGGATGAGTACTCACGGTTGCTTTCTCCCCCCTTTTTCCCCCTTTCCTTCCTTTCTGGTTGTCGCAACCAGATGCTGGAGTCCAGGAGCCAGGCGCCACCGTCGACGACGACCCCTACTACACCGGAGGTGCCTACTACTACGTGCAGCCCGCTGACGACGTCCAGGAGTAGTTAGGAGGATCCCAGGCAGGAGGCCTGCGCCTCTTTCGATCTGTATCCCAGTTTGTGCTAGCCTTCTTAAGGCAAACTTGTTTAACTTATGTCTGTACTCAGATATTGTTGCTTTCGCTGACTCGTCTATGATCGAGCATGTGTATTCGAGCCCTCGAGGCCCCTGGCTTGTATTATGATGCTTGTATGACTTATTTATGTTTTTAGAGTTGTGTTGTGATATCTTCCCGTGAGTCTCTGATGTTGATCGTACACGTTTGCGTGCATGATTAGTGTATGATTGAATCGGGGGCGTCACAAGTTGGTATCAGAGCCAACTGCCTGTAGGAATCCCCCTTCCCAACTCCTTGGCCGAAGTCGAGTCTAGACATTACAAAACTTTTACTAACATGGTTGTGTGCCTTACGGGCCCCTGTCGCCATTGGGTGGCACTAGGATCTTTTACTCCTCGACCTTTATTCTGGGATTCTGAACTCTCTTCTATTCGGGTTAAGCTATTTTTTTACTAAAATCTAACTTTAGGTTCTCGAAAATACTTTCTCCTCGAGAGGCCCTTCAGTCCAGATGATCACCGACTGCACTAGAAGATTTCGGAGATACTCTTTCATATTCTCTCGAGACTTTGTGCCCATCACTTTTGCTATTCTGGACCACCGATAAATCCTTATGGATAACTACTTACACTTGTCATTCTTACGATCATCCCCCATTGATCTTGTTATTACAAGATACCCCGAAGTTTTCTCTATTGTTCCGAGAATACTTTGTGCCTACTGCCTAGCAGTTCTTTGCCACATGAATACCCCTTCAAATAAATCCTCGCACTTGTCGAGTATCCGCTCATCCCTAGTTGTTCATGTGTTTCACAAAAGTCTTTGAAATACTATTCGATCCTCTGAAAATCCTTAGCAGCTTTATTGCTCTGCAAATACTTGTCTACTTGCATTATGGATGCTTCCCATATATCTAGCAATATTCACTAGTATCTTTTGGCACCGTCATTTTGATCCTATTGATTCAACATGTGTGCGAATGCACACAATCATCTATCAACCCTTCTAAATTATCTTTCTGGCTCAGACATCATTTTTGAACATGAGCTGGTTCTCGACCAAACTATTGGTCGTCAATTGTGACTCTGGTCTATGCAACTTATCCATCCTTGATCAAAGCGACAACTTCTGATCCTTTATTTTGGAAATCATAATTCCTTTGTTATCTAAGCATCGAATTATTCAGATGTTCTATAATATGATGCCCGTGCATTCTTCTTCCTCTGGTTGAGTATTGATACTCACATCAGATCTTTTATGGACCGCTATATCCTTGGTTGGGTTATTATCCGACAGTGTCCTTCATATTGAATAACCTTGTGAGCCTTTACATGGGTATATAATGCCTTTGGTAAATTGTATCATCTGCTTTTGAACAATGCTCTACTTTCGAGCTTGTATTATTTACTCCGAAGTTTGTGGTATATGTTCCTAAGATGCCCTGATGGGTTGAACCTATGCCTTCCCTATCTGTGTGAACCCGAAAGATTTCACGGGTCAAACTTATCTGGTATTGCACCAGGTAAAACTTTCAACAACTAATGTCATTTTTGAAATACGAGAGGTGAATGAAGGTTATTCATTAAAGAAGTGGGAGTCGACCTTGAACTTTGTGTTCATGCCCATGGACACGATGTAGATCCTATCATGGAAGCTTCTTGTAACTATTTCCTTGATATAGTATCCTTTGGTATCGGTGAATTGATCCTTTGCAATCGTGGTTCCGACCATGCCCTCCTTTAAATACCATTCCCTGTGTAAGTTTAAGAACTTGTCTTCTATAGAGCAATACCCCAGTCCAACCTCTACTATGATCCGTCGTCGAGTATTACTCCCTGGTATCTCGAGGTTATCACGGAACACCATAACTTCTTATGAGTTCTTCATCAAGTACTACATTCTCACCGATTCCAATATTTCCTAGGTTCTGAGTGGTTAGTCACTCAAATACATCGATAACTGAATCGTGTCCTTTCTATGATTCAACCATTCTTAGCAATCTTCCTTGCTTACAAGTTTCTACCCGATCACTTCATCCCAAGCCTGATCGGCTATATCATTACCGTGCTAAATTTAACTGTGCTACCTGGTCCTTCTTCCTGAAGCACAAATTGTCGATGATGAGCTAAGCTTATGTCGATTTTCCTCATCATATCATTTTGCCTTGAACAGCAAGCTTGATTCGAGTTTGTGTCGTACCCATGGTTCCAATAACCTTTCCATTCGTCATTCCTTCAACTTGATGTCATCGTTGATCGATTACATCTTCATGAGATCTCTCGACAAATGTGTCGTGATCATCATCAGCATTCTGAGCTCTTCCAAGATATCTATCGAATTCTTGATGAGAAATACCGTCCTTGCCCTCGATGATTTGTGTTATCATCGACCACTTTATTGCCTTCCGTTCAACACAAACTTGTTCGCGTTTTGTGTTATACCTTGAGATCCCTGCTATCCAACATTTGTTCTTCTTTACCTTGGAGTATTACCATCTTTTAATATCAAGGATATTGTGAGGACTGCTCCACCACTTAAGGAATTCTTGGTATTGTGATACTTCTCACCATCACCATTCATTCTTGGGTCCTCGTGTTGATTCCAACCGGGGTACCAACAAGTGAGCGGTGCTGTTTGGATTCTGCCCTTCTAGCAACCCTCTTGCTTTGAAGTTAATGGTCGGCCGTTCATTCTTAGACTATTGATTATTGAATCACCATTCCGACGTTGGTTGTGCAACCCGGTCCATATTCGGGTGCACCTTTCAACCAATGTTTAAATGTGTATGTTGTCCTCGAGCATACATAATTATATCATTTGATCTGGCAATTGTTATCTCTTTGTTCATATAATTGTGGAAATCCATTTTTTTGGAAATCTCAATTAATTAGCGCTGAGTCCACCAGCCATCTCCTCCCCTCTCCTTGATTTAATGATGAACGCTTGTTTCGGAACATGCTTCCATAGTTCATTTCCCGAGAATCTTACAATGTCATCTCGTCAATTTGTGGTGCACCTTTTCTTCTCATGCATCCTAAGTCGGAGGTATCCTGACACCAATCGGATATGAACCTCGGACAGATATGATGGTTGGAACATATTTCCAAGAGTTATAACATTGATCTTTTTATGACCCGTTAAGGTGATGGCATGCCCAGCACACCTGGCCGGATGACCTGCTGTTATAGTTTCCTTATTAGCAAGGTTATCCCTTCTTCCATGAGGAAATTGTAAGACTTATTCTACAAGTTGTTCCTGATGGATCCTTCCTGTATCCGAAGTCCGACCTTTGCTTGAAGACCATGTCAATGCTATCTCGAAGCATGTCCATGGTACTCCAATTTTCAACAAAAACATTTGAAGCCCAATGCTAAATGTTTCCGGCTCGATTATCCAAACACCGTTGTATGGATAATGTCATGAAAATTCTCTCCCCTACCTAAAGAGTTTTCTACATTATATCCTCTCATGGATATCATGCTCTGCTTGTCCTTGGGAAGGATATACCCTTGAAATATGTGTTTAAACACTTTTTCCTTTCCATTGTTCTGTTTAATTTGATAATCATATTTTCCTTTCCATTGGTTGGTTTAACGTTTCTTGTGATCTATATAATCTAAGCAGTAATATTCTCCTGCTTATGTAAACACCTCGGTGTACAATTCTATCAGCAAGACCCTATTACTATTATTGATAACATTCTGGTAGCCATCGATGGACGAGAACTTTGCCTAATGGTCCGCCTCGTTCAATGAGCAGGAAAATGGTTCTCTTCGTCCCTCGCCCTTGGTACCGACATTGTTGCCAACATAACTGATAGCCTACCCTCTGACATGTCTTGCTATCATGACCGTGCAAGATGTCAATGGCCCTCTTACTTTAACCCACATGGTGGGCCCATAACCCACAGTTCCACAGGATCAAAACCTGACTCTCCTGTACAACCTATTCTCAAAGTTATTCCTCGCGCTTGACTTTGTATGTAATTCACGGGCCACCTGCCTAGTGATCTATTATGGTATCAGGCGCAATACTTATTCCCATTGCTCTGAACCCCTTTCACACTCTGTTTCAGGCAACGAACGATTGTCTATTTGCTCGAAACTTCTTAGGATACCTCCTCACTTTGTTCTCAATAATGTCTAAAGTTTCAATTCGAGAGTTACTTTCCGCCACCTTTCCTGACGTTATCTGCTAGATAAGCAAACATTGTAGCGGTCCGTTCTTTCGTAATACCCCATTATCCTTTCGTAAGTAAGATGGAGTTCCCGAAGGAAGACAACTTCATCATGATGCATTGGAATAAAGAATTGAAGAAATCAATGAAAGTGATTAACTTCTTCGAGAAGATCTATTAGAATATCGTAACCAGAACTTCCCCCCTTACTCCCCTCTTAAATCTCGGGATGAGATTTCTTGTAGTGGAGGAGAATTGTGACGCCCGGATAATTACGCGACAGTAAAACTCTGCTAATGATGCCACGTCACCTCCGTTACTGTTGCTAATCTTTTGTTAGTTCAAAACCGATTCAAAAATCAATTCAAAATATGGCAAACAACAAAAGTTTTCAAACATTGGAACAAAAATGTTCGGAGTGAACCAAATATTGCATAGATAATTATGGTGAAGAAACCCCACTTTTATAAAATGTTTAAAGGCTCTAAAATAATTAAAACAGTAGGTAAAACAATTAAGTAAATACCTCTTATATTTAATATAATATTAAACTAATTTAATTGGGCACTAAAAACTTTCTATGGCACTTGTCTAACTTGATATGCTAATCTAGGTGACTTTTCTTTTTCTATTTATATTTTAGGATCTAATTATTTTATTTTTGTAAAACACATCGCAAATAAAAAAAGAGAACGAAGGAGGACCCATCCTTCCCTGGGCCGTTCGGCCCAACAAGGCTACCAGGCCCCCCTGGCCGGCCCACCCGGTCCCCCTTATCCCCCCACCCAAACAAACCCTAATCCACCACCACACCCCCACTTCCCCCGATCCCCTGGATCTGGATCGGGAGCACGCAACGCTCGCCGCCCCCCCGACCTCGGCGCCCCGATGCCGCTCGTCCTCGTCGCATCGCCTCACCCAGTCATCGCCGCACGCCGTCCCCGCGTCTCCTTCGCCGGCCCTTCCGGCGTCCGCCGCTGCTCCCTGCGGCCTCAGCGAGCACGCATGCGCCCGAGGACTGCCGCCTCCTCCCCGCAGCTTCTTCATCGTCCCCACACCGCACCTGCAACACCACCGACCGCCGCCGTCATCGCCACCCCCGCCGAAGCTCGCCACCGCGCCACATGCCACGGCTTCCTCCTCGCCCCGTTCTTGG
Organism: Triticum aestivum; assembly: GCF_018294505.1. NCBI lineage: Eukaryota > Viridiplantae > Streptophyta > Magnoliopsida > Poales > Poaceae > Triticum > Triticum aestivum. The sequence continues at coordinate 386,095,795 of NC_057810.1, read as the reverse complement.
GCCGTCGACCCCGAGCCGCGCCACCCCAAGCCCTCTGCGCTACCACACGCCTGTCGGCCCGTCCGGTCGCCGGACCTTGCCGGCAGGGTTCCTCCGGCCTCCTCGAGCCCTCCCCTGCAACGCTGTGAGCGGGCTCCTCCTTCCCCCTCTCGATTCACTGTTGTAGGCCGCCATTCGCGCCATCCGTGCTTCTGACCGTGGCCGCGGACATCGCGCGGTCGCTGCGCCCCCGCTCGCCCGCATGTGCACGGCCTTGCTCGCCCCGTGCGCCCTGCCCCGCACCTGGCCACCGCCCCCTCACCTTGCTATCCCCACTCTGGTCAGCTACGGTCGCCCTGCCGTGACCGCCAGCCAGCCAGCACACGCCCGGGTCCGGTGACCCGGTGCCGACAGCCTTGTTCGGGTGCCCCAGCCGGGTCCTGGCACCCGAGAACCCCGCCCGAGACCCGCTAAGGCCCCAGGGGCCTATGACAAGTGGGGTCGTCCCCTAAAACGTTTTAAAAAAAGGAATAGAAAAAAAGAGTTAAAAAAATATATATCATAATAAATAAAAATGATTAATTAATTAAGTAATTAATTAAGTTAATGAATCCTGATTAGATTAACCTAATCACTAATTAAACTAATTATCTGTTTTAGTTAATCTTAGTCTATGACAGTGGGACCCACGCGTCAGTTGGATCCAGTCAACCGACTGTTGACTACTGACATCACCCTAACATCACCCTGACATCATGCTAACGTCATAATTACATTTTCTAATTAAATTAATTCTGTTAATTCTAGAAAATGATTAAATCCTTTTAAAATTAATATAAAATAAACTGTAGCTCGGATCGAAAAACTTTGTACATGAAAGTTACTCAGAACGGCGAGACGAATCTGGATACGCGGCCCGTTCGTCTGCCACACATCCCTAGCATAGCGAACACACAACTTTCCCCCTCTGGTTCATCTGTCCGAAAACGCGAAACACCGGGAATACTTTCCTGGATGTTTCCCCCCTTCGCCGGTATCACCTACCACTACGTTAGGTCACCCCTAGCACCGCATATTGCCGCGTCTTGCTTTATGTTACATTTGATTGCTCTGTTATTTATTGTGTTCCCCCTCCATTACTTCTTTCCGGTAGACTCTGACACCGGTGCCGATGTCCGTGTGTTCGACTACACCGAAGATGACCCCTCCTTCTTGCCAGAGCAACCAGGCAAGCCCCCCCCCCCCTTGATCACCAGATATCGCCTATTCTCCTCTATACTGCTTGCATTAGAGTAGTGTAGCATGTTATTGCTTTCCGTTAATCCTATTCTGATGCATAGCCTGACATTGTTGCTACATCTGTTGATACCTTACCTGCAATCCTAAATACTTAGTATAGGATGCTAGTTTATCATCATTGGCCCTACATTCTTGTCAGTCTGCCTTGCTATACTATTGGGCTGTGATCACTCGGGAGGTGATCACGGGTATATACTATACATACATACATACTATACAGATGGTGACTAAAGTCGGGTCAGCTCGATGAGTACCCGCAAGTGATTCTGATGAGGGGGCTGAAAGGACAGGTGGCTCCATCCCGGTAGAGGTGGGCCTGGGTTCCCGACGTCCCCCGACTGTTACTTTGTGGCGGAGTGACAGGGCAGGTTGAGACCACCTAGGAGACAGGTGGGCCTGGCCCTGTTCGGTGTTCGCGGATACTTAACACGCTTAACGAGATTTTGGTATTTGATCTGAGTCTGGCCATTTGGTCTATACGCACTAACCATCTACGCGGGAGTAGTTATGGTTATCCCGGCGTCGTGGTATCAGCCGAAGCCTTCTTGACGTCAGCGACCGAGCGGCGCACGCCGGGTTGGACTGCGTTAACGCAACTTCCTTTGTAATGGAGGTTGCTAGGTCTGCTCACCGGCCGCGTACGCAACGTGCAGGTGTGCTAAGGGCGATGGGCCCAGACCCCTGTGCGCTTAGATTTAGACCAGCGTGCTGACCTCTCTATTGTGCCTAGTGGGGCTGTGACGTGTTGATCTTCCGAGGCCAGGCATGACCCAGGAAAGTGTGTCCGGCCAAATGGGATCGAGCGTGTTGGGTTATGTGGTGCACCCCTGCAGGGAAGTTAATCTATTCGAATAGCCGTGATTTTCGGTAACAGGATGACTTGGAGTTGTACCTTGACCTTATGACAACTAGAACAGGATACTTAATAAAACACACCCTTCCAAGTGCCAGATACAACCCGGTGATCGCATTTCTATAGGGCGACGAGGAGAGGATCGCCGGGTAGGATTATGCTATGCGATGCTACTGGAGATGCTACTTAGACATGCTACTTGGAGGACTTCAATCTACTCTCTTCTACATGCTGCAAGACGGAGGCTGCCAGAAGCGTAGTCTTCGACAGGATTAGCTATCCCCCTCTTATTCTGGCATTCTGCAGTTCGGTCCGCCGATATGGCCCTTTACACATATACCCATGCATATTTAGTGTAGCTCCTTGCTTGCGAGTACTTTGGATGAGTACTCACGGTTGCTTTCTCCCCCCTTTTTTCCCCTTTCCTTCCTTTCTGGTTGTCGCAACCAAATGCTGGAGTCCAGGAGCCAGGCGCCACCGTCGACGACGACCCCTACTACACCGGAGGTGCCTACTACTACGTGCAGCCTGCTGACGACGTCCAGGAGTAGTTAGGAGGATCCCAGGCAGGAGGCCTGCGCCTCTTTCGATCTGTATCCCAGTTTGTGCTAGCCTTCTTAAGGCAAACTTGTTTAACTTATGTCTGTACTCAGATATTGTTGCTTCCGCTGACTCGTCTATGATCGAGCATGTGTATTCGAGCCCTCGAGGCCCCTGGCTTGTATTATGATGCTTGTATGACTTATTTATGTTTTTAGAGTTGTGTTGTGATATCTTCCCGTGAGTCTCTAATCTTGATCGTACACGTTTGCGTGCATGATTAGTGTACGATTGAATCGGGGGCGTCACACGCAAGCTCGGAGTATTTTTTTTTGGATTCGCGCGCTCGCCGCGAGCAGTTCGAGTACTTATGGGTCCGACACGGACTGCTAATGACAAAATTATGACCGTCTTAGTGAGCATCTGTCCATTCTACGGCAGTTCTTGAAAGTACTTCATTTTCTCGTGCACTTTTTGCCTGGCTGCCCAAAATTTCTTGTCCTCTTTAGCGGAGATATCGTTTCCACATATATATTGACCGATGCCAGGAATGCCCTTTAGTTCTTGGCTTTCACGCGCATGAGTTACAACATGCCATCTGGTGAAAACAGGGAGAATAAGGCATATAGCCGCTGGATTTTCTTCAATTAACGGCCAAATGAGAATGCCTGGATCATAGAGCATCTGCAGAAAGGTACGTTTGTCCCTACCAGGGGCTAATGTCTATAAGGAATATAATCTCACAATTTTCCTTCAAAAGGAAGTGCCAATGTGTTCAGAAACTTGTCTGAAAAACAGCGACGAATGATGTTCTTTGACTTTCAGGGCCAAAAGGTCCTGCTTAAGGCCGTACCTGAGTGTACTCCGGGCCTCCTCGCGCAAGCGGGGAGTATTTTCTGACTTGCGACGCTCGCCGCGAGCAATTTGAGAACTTGTGGGTCCGTCACGGGCTCCGAATGACAAAATTATTACCCTTTTAGTGAACATCTGTCCATTCTATGGCAGTCCTTGAAAGTACTTTATTTTCACGTGCGCTTTTTGCCTAACCGCCCCAAAATTTCTTGTCCTCTATAGTGGAGATATCGTTTCCACATATATATTGATCGATTCCAGGGATGCCCTTTTGTTCTTGCCTTTCACGCGCATGAGTTACAGCATGCCATCCGGCGAAAACAAGGAGAATAAGGCATATAGCCACTAGATTTTCTTCAATTTACGACCAAATGAGATTGCCCGGATCATAGAGCATCTGCAGAAAGGTACGTTTGTCCCTACAAGGAGGGATAATGTCTCTAAACAACATAATCTCGCGAATTTCCTTCAAAAGAAAGTGCCAATGGGTTCAGAAACTTGTCTGAAAAACAACGACAAATGATGTTCTTTGACTTTCAGGGCCAAAAAGTCCTGCTTAAGGCTGAATCTGAGGGTACTCCGGGCCTCCTGGCACAAGCGCGGAGTATTTTTTTGGATTCGCGTGCTCGCCGCGAGCTGTTCAAGTACTTATGGGTCCGACACGGACTACTAATGACAAAATTATGACCGTCTTAGTGAGCATCTGTCCATTCTATGGCAATCCTTGAAAGTACATCATTTTCCCATGCGCTTTTTGCCTGACTTCCCCAAAATTTCTTGTCCTCTATAGTGGAGATATCGTTTCCACATATATATTGACCGATGCCAGGAATGCCCTTTAGTTCTTGGCTTTCACGTGCATGAGGTACAACATGCCATCCGGCGAAAACAAGGAGAATAAGGCATATAGCCGCTGGATTTTCTTCAATTTACAGCCAAATGAGATTGCCCGGATCATAGAGCATCTGCAGAAAGGTACGTTTGTCCCTACCAGGGGGGCTAATGTCTATAAGGAACATAATCTCTCAAATTTCCTTCAAAAGGAAGTGCCAATGGGTTCAGAAACTTGTCTGAAAAACAGCGACGATTGATGTTTTTTGACTTTCAGGGCCAAAAATTCCTGCTTAAGGCCGTATCTGAGGGTACTCCGGGCCTCCTCGCGCAAGCGGAGATTATTTTCTGGATTCAGACTCTCGCCGCGAGCAGTTTGAGAACTTGTGGGTCCGACACAAGCTCTGAATGACAAAATTATTACCCTTTTAGTGAACATATGTCCATTCTATGGCAGTCCTTGAAAGTACTTCATTTTCACGTGCGCTTTTTGCCTAACCGCCCCAAAATTTCTTGTCCTCTATAGTGGAGATATCGTTTCCACATATATACTGATCGATGCCAAGAATGCCCTTTTGTTCTTGGCTTTCACGCGCATGAGTTACAGCATGCCATCCGGTGAAAACAAGGAGAATAAGGCATATAGCCGCTGGATTTTCTTCAATTTACGGCCAAATGAGATTGCCCGGATCATAGAACATCTTCAGAAAGGTACGTTTGTCCCTACAAGGGGGGATAATGTCTATAAGCAAAATAATCTCGCGAATTTCCTTCAAAACGAAGTGCCAATGGGTTCAGAAACTTGTCTGAAAAACAGCGACAAATGATGTTCTTTGACTTTCAGGGCCAAAAAGTCCTGCTTAAGGCTGAATAGGAGGGTACTCCGGGCCTCCTGGCACAAGCGCAGAGTATTTTTTTGGATTCGCGTGCTCGCCGCGAGCTATTTGAGTACTTATGGGTCCGACACGGACTACTAATGACAAAATTATGACCGTCTTAGTGAGCATCTGTCCATTCTATGGCAATCCTTGAAACTACTTCATTTTCCCATGCGCTTTTTGCCTGACTTCCCCAAAATTTCTTGTCCTCTATAGTGGAGATATCGTTTCCACATATATATTGACCGGTGCCAGGAATGCCCTTTAGTTCTTGGCTTTCACGTGCATGAGGTACAACATGCCATCCGGTGAAAACAAGGAGAATAAGGCATATAGCCACTGGATTTTCTTCAATTTACGGCCAAATGAGATTGCCCGGATCATAGAGCATCTGCAGAAAGGTACGTTTGTCCCTACCAGGGGGGCTAATGTCTATAAGGAACATAATCTCTCAAATTTCCTTCAAAAGGAAGTGCCAATGGGTTCAAAAACTTGTCTGAAAAACAGCGACGATTGATGTTTTTTGACTTTCAGGGCCAAAAATTCCTGCTTAAGGCCGTATCTGAGGGTACTCCGGGCCTCCTCGCGCAAGCGGAGATTATTTTCTGGATTCAGACTCTCGCCGCGAGCAGTTTGAGAACTTGTGGGTCCGACACAAGCTCTGAATGACAAAATTATTACCCTTTTAGTGAACATATGTCCATTCTATGGCAGTCCTTGAAAGTACTTCATTTTCACGTGCGCTTTTTGCCTAACCGCCCCAAAATTTCTTGTCCTCTATAGTGGAGATATCGTTTCCACATATATACTGATCGATGCCAAGAATGCCCTTTTGTTCTTGGCTTTCACGCGCATGAGTTACAGCATGCCATCCGGTGAAAACAAGGAGAATAAGGCATATAGCCGCTGGATTTTCTTCAATTTACGGCCAAATGAGATTGCCCGGATCATAGAACATCTTCAGAAAGGTACGTTTGTCCCTACAAGGGGGGATAATGTCTATAAGCAAAATAATCTCGCGAATTTCCTTCAAAACGAAGTGCCAATGGGTTCAGAAACTTGTCTGAAAAACAGCGACAAATGATGTTCTTTGACTTTCAGGGCCAAAAAGTCCTGCCTAAGGCTGAATAGGAGGGTACTCCGGGCCTCCTGGCACAAGCGCGGAGTATTTTTTTGGATTCGCGTGCTCGCCGCGAGCTATTTGAGTACTTATGGGTCCGACACGGACTACTAATGACAAAATTATGACCGTCTTAGTGAGCATCTGTCCATTCTATGGCAATCCTTGAAACTACTTCATTTTCCCATGCGCTTTTTGCCTGACTTCCCCAAAATTTCTTGTCCTCTATAGTGGAGATATCGTTTCCACATATATATTGACCGGTGCCAGGAATGCCCTTTAGTTCTTGGCTTTCACGTGCATGAGGTACAAAATGCCATCCGGCGAAAACAAGGAGAATAAGGCATATAGCCACTGGATTTTCTTCAATTTACGGCCAAATGAGATTGCCCGGATCATAGAGCATCTGCAGAAAGGTACGTTTGTCCCTACCAGGGGGGCTAATGTCTATAAGGAACATAATCTCTCAAATTTCCTTCAAAAGGAAGTGCCAATGGGTTCAGAAACTTGTCTGAAAAACAGCGACGATTGATGTTTTTTGACTTTCAGGGCCAAAAAGTCCTGCTTAAGGCCGTATCTGAGGGTACTCCGGGCCTCCTCGCGCAAGCGGAGATTATTTTCTGGATTCAGACTCTCGCCGCGAGCAGTTTGAGAACTTGTGGGTCCGACACAAGCTCTGAATGACAAAATTATTACCCTTTTAGTGAACATATGTCCATTCTATGGCAGTCCTTGAAAGTACTTCATTTTCACGTGCACTTTTTGCCTAACCGCCCCAAAATTTCTTGTCCTCTATAGTGGAGATATCGTTTCCACATATATACTGATCGATGCCAAGAATGCCCTTTTGTTCTTGGCTTTCACGCGCATGAGTTACAGCATGCCATCCGGCGAAAACAAGGAGAATAAGGCATATAGCAGCTGGATTTTCTTCAATTTACGGCCAAATGAGATTGCCCGGATCATAGAGCATCTTCAGAAAGGTACGTTTGTCCCTACCCGGGGGGATAATGTCTATAAGCAAAATAATCTCGCGAATTTCCTTCAAAACGAAGTGCCAATGGGTTCAGAAACTTGTTTGAAAAACAGCGTCAAATGATGTTCTTTGACTTTCAGGGCCAAAAAGTCCTTCTTAAGGCTGAATCTGAGGGTACTCCGGGCCTCCTGGCACAAGCGCGGAGTATTTTTTTGGATTCGCGTGCTCGCCGCGAGCTGTTCGAGTACTTATGGGTCCGACACAGACTACTAATGACAAAATTATGACCGACTTAGTGAGCATCTGTCCATTCTATGGCAATCCTTGAAAGTACATCATTTTCCCATGCGCTTTTTGCCTGACTTCCCCAAAATTTCTTGTCCTCTATAGTGGAGATATCGTTTCCACATATATATTGACCGATGCCAGGAATGCCATTTAGTTCTTGGCTTTCACGTGCATGAGGTACAACATGCCATCCGGCGAAAACAAGGAGAATAAGGCATATAGCCACTGGATTTTCTTCAATTTACGGCCAAATGAGATTGCCCGGATCATAGAGCATCTGCAGAAAGGTACGTTTGTCCCTACCAGGGGGGCTAATGTCTATAAGGAACATAATCTCTAAAATTTCCTTCAAAAGGAAGTGCCAATGGGTTCAGAAACTTGTCTGAAAAACAGCGACGATTGATGTTCTTTGACTTTCAGGGCCAAAAAGTCCTGCTTAAGGCCGTATCTGAGGGTACTCCGGGCCTCCTCGCGCAAGCGGAGATTATTTTCTGGATTCAGACTCTCGCCGCGAGCAGTTTGAGAACTTGTGGGTCCGACACAAGCTCTGAATGACAAAATTATTACCCTTTTAGTGAACATATGTCCATTCTATGGCAGTCCTTGAAAGTACTTCATTTTCACGTGCGCTTTTTGCCTAACCGCCCCAAAATTTCTTGTCCTCTATAGTGGAGATATCGTTTCCACATATATACTGATCGATGCCAAGAATGCCCTTTTGTTCTTGGCTTTCACGCGCATGAGTTACAGCATGCCATCCGGCGAAAACAAGGAGAATAAGGCATATAGCCGCTGGATTTTCTTCAATTTACGGCCAAATGAGATTTCCCAGATCATAGAGCATCTTCAGAAAGGTACGTTTGTCCCTACAAGGGGGGATAATGTCTATAAGCAAAATAATCTCGCGAATTTCCTTCAAAACAAAGTGCCAATGGGTTCAGAAACTTGTCTGAAAAACAGCGTCAAATGATGTTCTTTGACTTTCAGGGCCAAAAAGTCCTGCTTAAGGCTGAATCTGAGGGTACTCCGGGCCTCCTGGCACAAGGGCGGAGTATTTTTTGGATTCGCGTGCTCGCCGCGAGCTATTTGAGTACTTATGGGTCCGACACGGACTACTAATGACAAAATTATGACCGTCTTAGTGAGCATCTGTCCATTCTATGGCAATCCTGGAAACTACTTCATTTTCCCATGCGCTTTTTGCCTGACTTCCCCAAAATTTCTTGTCCTCTATAGTGGAGATATCGTTTCCACATATATATTGACCGATGCCAGGAATGCCCTTTAGTTCTTGGCTTTCACGTGCATGAGGTACAACATGCCATCCGGCGAAAACAAGGAGAATAAGGCATATAGCTGCTGGATTTTCTTCAATTTACGGCCAAATGAGATTGCCCGAATCATAGAGCATCTGCAGAAAGGTACGTTTGTCCCTACCAGGGGGGCTAATGTCTATAAGGAACATAATCTCTCAAATTTCCTTCAAAAGGAAGTGCCAATGGGTTCAGAAACTTGTCTGAAAAACAGCGACAATTGATGTTCTTTGACTTTCAGGGCCAAAAAGTCCTGCTTAAGGCCGTATCTGAGGGTACTCCGGGCCTCCTCGCGCAAGCGGAGATTATTTTCTGGATTCAGACTCTCGCCGCGAGCAGTTTGAGAACTTGTGGGTCCGACACAAGCTCTGAATGACAAAATTATTACCCTTTTAGTGAACATATGTCCATTCTATGGCAGTCCTTGAAAGTACTTCATTTTCACGTGCGCTTTTTGCCTAACCGCCCCAAAATTTCTTGTCCTCTATAGTGGAGATATCGTTTCCACATATATACTGATCGATGCCAAGAATGCCCTTTTGTTCTTGGCTTTCACGCGCATGAGTTACAGCATGCCATCCGGCGAAAACAAGGAGAATAAGGCATATAGCCGCTGGATTTTCTTCAATTGACGGCCAAATGAGATTGCCCGGATCATAGAGCATCTTCAGAAAGGTACGTTTGTCCCTACAAGGGGGGATAATGTCTATAAGCAAAATAATCTCGCGAATTTCCTTCAAAACAAAGTGCCAATGGGTTCAGAAACTTGTCTGAAAAACAGCGACAAATGATGTTCTTTGACTTTCAGGGCCAAAAAGTCCTGCTTAAGGCTGAATATGAGGGTACTCCGGGCCTCCTGGCACAAGGGCGGAGTATTTTTTGGATTCGCGTGCTCGCCGCGAGCTATTTGAGTACTTATGGGTCCGACACGGACTACTAATGACAAAATTATGACCGTCTTAGTGAGCATCTGTCCATTCTATGGCAATCCTGGAAACTACTTCATTTTCCCATGCGCTTTTTGCCTGACTTCCCCAAAATTTCTTGTCCTCTATAGTGGAGATATCGTTTCCACATATATATTGACCGATGCCAGGAATGCCCTTTAGTTCTTGGCTTTCACGTGCATGAGGTACAACATGCCATCCGGCGAAAACAAGGAGAATAAGGCATATAGCTGCTGGATTTTCTTCAATTTACGGCCAAATGAGATTGCCCGAATCATAGAGCATCTGCAGAAAGGTACGTTTGTCCCTACCAGGGGGGCTAATGTCTATAAGGAACATAATCTCTAAAATTTCCTTCAAAAGGAAGTGCCAATGGGTTCAGAAACTTGTCTGAAAAATAGCGACAATTGATGTTCTTTGACTTTCAGGGCCAAAAAGTCCTGCTTAAGGCCGTATCTGAGGGTACTCCGAGCCTCCTCGCGCAAGCGGAGATTATTTTCTGGATTCAGACTCTCGCCGCGAGCAGTTTGAGAACTTGTGGGTCCGACACAAGCTCTGAATGACAAAATTATTACCCTTTTAGTGAACATATGTCCATTCTATGGCAGTCCTTGAAAGTACTTCATTTTCACGTGCGCTTTTTGCCTAACCGCCCCAAAATTTCTTGTCCTCTATAGTGGAGATATCGTTTCCACATATATACTGATCGATGCCAAGAATGCCCTTTTGTTCTTGGCTTTCACGCGCATGAGTTACAGCATGCCATCCGGCGAAAACAAGGAGAATAAGGCATATAGCCGCTGGATTTTCTTCAATTTACGGCCAAATGAGATTGCCCGGATCATAGAGCATCTTCAGAAAGGTACGTTTGTCCTACCCGGGGGGATAATGTCTATAAGCAAAATAATCTCGCGAATTTCCTTCAAAACGAAGTGCCAATGGGTTCAGAAACTTGTCTGAAAAACAGCGACAAATGATGTTCTTTGACTTTCAGGGCCAAAAAGTCCTTCTTAAGGCTGAATCTGAGGGTACTCCGGGCCTCCTGGCACAAGCGCGGAGTATTTTTTTGGATTCGCGTTCTCGCCGCGAGCTGTTCGAGTACTTATGGGTCCGACACGGACTACTAATGACAAAATTATGACCGTCTTAGTGAGCATCTGTCCATTCTATGGCAATCCTTGAAACTACTTCATTTTCCCATGCGCTTTTTGCCTGACTTCCCCAAAATTTCTTGTCCTCTATAGTGGAGATATCATTTCCACATATATATTGACCAATGCCAGGAATGCCCTTTAGTTCTTGGCTTTCACGTGCATGAGGTACAACATGCCATCCGGCGAAAACAAGGAGAATAAGGCATATAGCCGCTGGATTTTCTTCAATTTACGGCCAAATGAGACTGCCCGGATCATAGAGCATCTGCAAAAAGGTACGTTTGTCCCTACCAGGGGGGCTAATGTCTATAAGGAACATAATCTCTAAAATTTCCTTCAAAAGGAAGTGCCAATGGGTTCAGAAACTTGTCTGAAAAATAGCGACGATTGATGTTCTTTGACTTTCAGGGCCAAAAAGTCCTGCTTAAGGCCGTATCTGAGGGTACTCCGGGCCTCCTCGCGCAAGCGGAGATTATTTTCTGGATTCAGACTCTCGCCGCGAGCAGTTTGAGAACTTGTGGGTCCGATGCAAGCTCTAAATGACAAAAGTATTACCCTTTTAGTGAACATATGTCCATTCTATGGCAGTCCTTGAAAGTACTTCATTTTCACGTGCGCTTTTTGCCTAACCGCCCCAAAATTTCTTGTCCTCTATAGTGGAGATATCGTTTCCACATATATACTGATCGATGCCAAGAATGCCCTTTTGTTCTTGGCTTTCACGTGCATGAGTTACAGCATGCCATCCGGCGAAAACAAGGAGAATAAGGCATATAGCCGCTGGATTTTCTTCAATTTACGGCCAAATGAGATTGCCCGGATCATAGAGCATCTTCAGAAAGGTACGTTTGTCCCTACCCGGGGGGATAATGTCTATAAGCAAAATAATCTCGCGAATTTCCTTCAAAACGAAGTGCCAATGGGTTCTGAAACTTGTCTGAAAAACAGCGACAAATGATGTTCTTTGACTTTCAGGGCCAAAAAGTCCTGCTTAAGGCTGAATCTGAGGGTACTCCGGGCCTCCTGGCACAAGCGTGGAGTATTTTTTTTGGATTCTCGTGCTCTCCGCGAGCTATTTGAGTACTTATGGGTCCGACATGGACTACTAATGACAAAATTATGACCGTCTTAGTGAGCATCTGTCCATTCTATGGCAATCCTTGAAACTACTTCATTTTCCCATGCGCTTTTTGCCTGACTTCCCCAAAATTTCTTGTCCTCTATAGTGGATATATCGTTTCCACATATATATTGACCTATGCCAGGAATGCCCTTTAGTTCTTGGCTTTCACGTGCATGAGGTACAACATGCCATCCGGCGAAAACAAGGAGAATAAGGCATATAGCCGCTGGATTTTCTTCAATTTACGGCCAAATGAGATTGCCCGGACCATAGAGCATCTGGAGAAAGGTACGTTTGTCCCTACCAGGGGGCTAATGTCTATAAGGAACATAATCTCTCAAATTTCCTTCAAAAGGAAGTGCCAATGGGTTCAGAAACTTGTCTAAAAAATAGCGACGATTGATGTTCTTTGACTTTCAGGGCCAAAAAGTCCTGCTTAAGGCCGTATCTGAGGGTACTCCGGGCCTCCTCGCGCAAGCGGAGATTATTTTCTGGATTCAGACTCTCGCCGCGAGCAGTTTGAGAACTTGTGGGTCCGACACAAGCTCTGAATGACAAAATTATTACCCTTTTAGTGAACATATGTCCATTCTATGGCAGTCCTTGAAAGTACTTCATTTTCACGTGCGCTTTTTGCCTAACCGCCCCAAAATTTCTTGTCCTCTATAGTGGAGATATCGTTTCCACATATATACTGATCGATGCCAAGAATGCCCTTTTGTTCATGGCTTTCACGCGCATGAGTTACAGCATGCCATCCGGCGAAAACAAGGAGAATAAGGCATATAGCCGCTGCATTTTCTTCAATTTACGGCCAAATGAGATTGCCCGGATCATAGAGCATCTTCAGAAAGGTACGTTTGTCCCTACCCGGGGGGATAATGTCTATAAGCAAAATAATCTCGCGAATTTCCTTCAAAAAGAAGTGCCAATGGGTTCAGAAACTTGTCTGAAAAACAGCGACAAATGATGTTCTTTGACTTTCAGGGCCAAAAAGTCCTTCTTAAGGCTGAATCTGAGGGTACTCCGGGCCTCCTGGCACAAGCGCGGAGTATTTTTTTGGATTCGCGTGCTCGCCGCGAGCTATTTGAGTACTTATGGGTCCGACATGGACTACTAATGACAAAATTATGACCGTCTTAGTGAGCATCTGTCCATTCTATTGCAATCCTTGAAACTACTTCATTTTCCCATGCGCTTTTTGCCTGACTTCCCCAAAATTTCTTGTCCTCTATAGTGGAGATATCGTTTCCACATATATATTGACCGATGCCAGGAATGCCCTTTAGTTCTTGGCTTTCACGTGCATGAGGTACAACATGCCATCCGGCGAAAACAAGGAGAATCAGGCATATAGCCGCTGGATTTTCTTCAATTTACGGCCAAATGAGATTGCCCGGATCATAGAGCATCTGCAGAAAGGTACGTTTGTCCCTACCTGGGGGGCTAATGTCTATAAGGAACATAATCTCTCAAATTTCCTTCAAAAGGAAGTGCCAATGGGTTCAGAAACTTGTCTGAAAAATAGCGACGATTGATGTTCTTTGACTTTCAGGGCCAAAAAGTCCTCCTTAAGGCCGTATCTGAAGGTACTCTGGGCCTCCTCGCGCAAGCGGAGATTATTTTCTGGATTCAGACTCTCGCAGCGAGCAGTTTGAGAAATTGTGGGTCCGACACAAGCTCTGAATGACAAAATTATTACCCATTTAGTGAACATATGTCCATTCTATTGCAGTCCTTGAAAGTACTTCATTTTCACGTGTGCTTTTTGCCTAACCGCCCCAAAATTTCTTGTCCTCTATAGTGGAGATATCGTTTCCACATATATATTGATCGATGCCAAGAATGCCCTTTTGTTCTTGGCTTTCACGCGCATGAGTTACAGCATGCCATCCGGCGAAAACAAGGAGAATAAGGCATATAGCCGCTGCATTTTCTTCAATTTACGGCCAAATGAGATTGCCCGGATCATAGAGCATCTTTAGAAAGGTACGTTTGTCCCTACCCGGGGGGATAATGTCTATAAGCAAAATAATCTCGCGAATTTCCTTCAAAACGAAGTGCCAATGGGTTCAGAAACTTGTCTGAAAACAGCGACGAATGATGTTCTTTGACTTTCAGGGCTAAAAAGTCCTGCTTAAGGCTGAATTTGAGGGTACTCTGGGCCTCCTTGCGCAAGCTCAGAGTATTTGTTTTGGATTCACGTGCTCGCCGCGAGCAGTTCGAGTACTTATGGGTCCAACACGGACTGCTAATGACAAAATTATGACCGTCTTAGTGAGCATCTTTCCATTCTATGGCAGTTCTTGAAAGTACTTCATTTTCTCGTGCGCTTTTTGCCTGGCCCCAAAATTTCTTGTCCTCTTTAGCGGAGATATCGTTTCCACATATATATTTACCGATGCCAGGAATGCCCTTTAGTTCTTGGCTTTCACGCGCATGAGTTACAACATGCCATCTGGTGAAAACAGGGAGAATAAGGCATATAGCCGCTGGATTTTCTTCAATTTACGGCCAAATGAGAATGCCTGGATCATAGAGCATCTGCAGAAAGGTACGTTTGTCCCTACCAGGGGCTAATGTCTATAAGGAATATAATCTCTCAATTTTCCTTCAAAAGGAAGTGCCAATGGGTTCAGAAACTTGTCCCAAAAACAGCGAATAATGATGTTCTTTGACTTTCAGGGCCAAAAGGTCCTGCTTAAGGCCGTACCTGAGTGTACTCCGGGCCTCCTCTCGCAATCGGGGTGTATTTTCTGACTTGAGACGCTCGCCGCGAGCAATTTGAGAACTTGTGGGTCCGACACAGGCTCCGAACGACAAAATTATTACCCTTTTAGTGAACATCTGTCCATTCTATGGCAGTCCTTGAAAGTACTTCATTTTCACGTGCGCTTTTTGCCTAACCGCCCCAAAATTTCTTGTCCTCTATAGTGGAGATATCGTTTCCACATATATATTGATCGATGCCAGGAATGCCCTTTTGTTCTTGGCTTTCACGCGCATGAGATAGCATGCCATTCGGCGAAAACAAGGAGAATAAGGCATATAGCCGCTGGATTTTCTTCAATTTACGGCCAAATGAGATTGCCCGGATAATAGAGCATCTGCAGAAAGGAGCGTTTGTCCCTACCAGGGGGGATAATGTCTATAATCAACATAATCTCGCGAATTTCCTTCAAAAGGAGGTGCCAATGGGTTCAAAAACTTGTCTGAAAAACAGCAACGAATGATGTTCTTTGACTTTCAGGCCAAAAAGTCCTGCTTAAGGCCGTATTTCAGGGTACTCCAGGCCTCCTGGCGCAAGCGGGGAGTATTTTCTGGATTCGGATGCTCGCCGTGAGCAGTTTGAGAACTTGTGGGTCCGACACGGACTTCGAATGACAAAATTATGACCGTTTTAGTGAACATCTCTCCATTCTATGGCAGTCCTTGAAAGTATTTCATTTTCCCATGCGCTCTTTGCCTAACCGCCCCAAAATTTCTTGTCCTCTATAGTGGAGATATCGTTTCCACATATATATTGATCGATGCCAGGTATGCCCTTTTGTTCTTGGCTTTAACGCGCATGAGTTTAAGCATGCCATCCGGCGAAAACTAGGAGAATAAGGCATATAGCCACTGGATTTTCTTCAATTTACGGCCAAATGAGATTGCCCGGATCATAGAGCATCTGTAGAAAGGTACATTTGTCCCTACTAGGGGGGATAATGTCTATAAGCAACATAATCTCGCGAATTTCCTTCAAAAGGAAGTGCCACTGGGTTCAGAAACTTGTCTAAAAACAGCAACGAATGATGTTCTTTGACTTTCAGGGCCAAAAAGTCCTGCTTAAGGCTGAATTTGAGGGTACTCCGGGCCTCCTGGCACAAGCGCAGAGTATTTTTTTGGATTCGCATGCTCGCCGCGAGCTGTTTGAGTACTTATGGGTCCGACACGGACTGCTAATGACAAAATTATGACCGTCTTAGTGAGCATCTGTCCATTCTATGGCAGTCCTTGAAAGTACTTCATTTTCTCATGCGCTTTTTGCCTGACTTCCCCAAAATTTCTTGTCCTCTATAGTGGAGATATCGTTTCCACATATATATTGACCGATGCCAGGAATGCCCTTTAGTTCTTGGCTTTCACGTGCATGAGTTACAACATGCCATCCGGCGAAAACAAGGAGAATAAGGCATATAGCCGCTGGATTTTCTTCAATTTACGGCCAAATGAGATTGCCCGGATCATAGAGCGTCTGCAGAAAGGTACGTTTGTCCCTACCAGGGGGGCTAATGTCTATAAGGAACATAATCTCTCAAATTTCCTTCAAAAGGAAGTGCCAATGGGTTCAGAAACTTGTCTGAAAAATAGCGATGATTGATGTTCTTTGACTTTCAGGGCCAAAAAGTCCTGTTTAAGGCCGTATCTGAGGGTACTCCGGGCCTCCTCGCGCAAGCGGAGATTATTTTCTGGATTCAGACTCTCGCCGCGAGCAGTTTGAGAACTTGTGGGTCCGACACGGGCTCCGAATGACAAAATTATTACCTTTTTAGTGAAGATTTGTCCATTCTATGGCAGTCCTTGAAAGTACTTCATTTTCGCGTGCGCATTTCGCCTAACCGCCCCAAAATTTCTTGTCCTCTATAGTGGAGATATCGTTTCCACATATATACTGATCGATGCCAAGAATGCCCTTTTGTTCATGGCTTTCACGCGCATGAGTTACAGCATGCCATCCGGCGAAAACAAGGAGAATAAGGCATATAGCCGCTGCATTTTCTTCAATTTACGGCCAAATGAGATTGCCCGGATCATAGAGCATCTTCAGAAAGGTACGTTTGTCCCTACCCGGGGGGATAATGTCTATAAGCAAAATAATCTCGCGAATTTCCTTCAAAACGAAGTGCCAATGGGTTCAGAAACTTGTCTGAAAAACAGCGACAAATGATGTTCTTTGACTTTCAGGGCCAAAAAGTCCTGCTTAAGGCTGAATCTGAGGGTACTCCGGGCCTCCTGGCACAAGCGCGGAGTATTTTTTTGGATTCGCGTGCTCGCCGCGAGCTATTTGAGTACTTATGGGTCCGACATGGACTACTAATGACAAAATTATGACCGTCTTAGTGAGCATCTGTCCATTCTATTGCAATCCTTGAAACTACTTCATTTTCCCATGCGCTTTTTGCCTGACTTCCCCAAAATTTCTTGTCCTCTATAGTGGAGATATCGTTTCCACATATATATTGACCGATGCCAGGAATGCCCTTTAGTTCTTGGCTTTCACGTGCATGAGGTACAACATGCCATCCGGCGAAAACAAGGAGAATCAGGCATATAGCCGCTGGATTTTCTTCAATTTACGGCCAAATGAGATTGCCCGGATCATAGAGCATCTGCAGAAAGGTACGTTTGTCCCTACCAGGGGGGCTAATGTCTATAAGGAACATAATCTCTCAAATTTCCTTCAAAAGGAAGTGCCAATGGGTTCAGAAACTTGTCTGAAAAATAGCGACGATTGATGTTCTTTGACTTTCAGGGCCAAAAAGTCCTGCTTAAGGCCGTATCTGAGGGTACTCCGGGCCTCCTCGCGCAAGCGGAGATTATTTTCTGGATTCAGACTCTCGCCGCGAGCAGTTTGAGAACTTGTGGGTCCGACACAAGCTCTGAATGACAAAATTATTACCCTTTTAGTGAACATATGTCCATTCTATTGCAGTCCTTGAAAGTACTTCATTTTCACGTGTGCTTTTTGCCTAACCGCCCCAAAATTTCTTGTCCTCTATAGTGGAGATATCGTTTCCACATATATATTGATCGATGCCAAGAATGCCCTTTTGTTCTTGGCTTTCACGCGCATGAGTTACAGCATGCCATCCGGCGAAAACAAGGAGAATAAGGCATATAGCCGCTGCATTTTCTTCAATTTACGGCCAAATGAGATTGCCCGGATCATAGAGCATCTTTAGAAAGGTACGTTTGTCCCTACCCGGGGGGATAATGTCTATAAGCAAAATAATCTCGCAAATTTCCTTCAAAACGAAGTGCCAATGGGTTCAGAAACTTGTCTGAAAACAGCGACGAATGATGTTCTTTGACTTTCAGGGCTAAAAAGTCCTGCTTAAGGCTGAATTTGAGGGTACTCCGGGCCTCCTTGCGCAAGCTCAGAGTATTTGTTTTGGATTCACGTGCTCGCCGCGAGCAGTTCGAGTACTTATGGGTCCAACACGGACTGCTAATGACAAAATTATGACCGTCTTAGTGAGCATCTTTCCATTCTATGGCAGTTCTTGAAAGTACTTCATTTTCTCGTGCGCTTTTTGCCTGGCCCCAAAATTTCTTGTCCTCTTTAGCGGAGATATCGTTTCCACATATATATTTACCGATGCCAGGAATGCCCTTTAGTTCTTGGCTTTCACGCGCATGAGTTACAACATGCCATCTGGTGAAAACAGGGAGAATAAGGCATATAGCCGCTGGATTTTCTTCAATTTACGGCCAAATGAGAATGCCTGGATCATAGAGCATCTGCAGAAAGGTATGTTTGTCCCTACCAGGGGCTAATGTCTATAAGGAATATAATCTCTCAATTTTCCTTCAAAAGGAAGTGCCAATGGGTTCAGAAACTTGTCCGAAAAACAGCGAATAATGATGTTCTTTGACTTCCAGGGCCAAAAGGTTCTGCTTAAGGCCGTACCTGAGTGTACTCCGGGCCTCCTCTCGCAATCGGGGTGTATTTTCTGACTTGAGACGCTCGCCGCGAGCAATTTGAGAACTTGTGGGTCCGACACAGGCTCCGAACGACAAAATTATTACCCTTTTAGTGAACATCTGTCCATTCTATGGTAGTCCTTGAAAGTACTTCATTTTCACGTGCGCTTTTTGCCTAACCGCCCCAAAATTTCTTGTCCTCTATAGTGGAGATATCGTTTCCACATATATATTGATCGATGCCAGGAATGCCCTTTTGTTCTTGGCTTTCACGCGCATGAGATAGCATGCCATTCGGCGAAAACAAGGAGAATAAGGCATATAGCCGCTGGATTTTCTTCAATTTACGGCCAAATGAGATTGCCCGGATCATAGAGCATCTGCAGAAAGGAGCGTTTGTCCCTACCAGGGGGGATAATGTCTATAATCAACATAATCTCGCGAATTTCCTTCAAAAGGAGGTGCCAATGGGTTCAAAAACTTGTCTGAAAAACAGCAACGAATGATGTTCTTTGACTTTCAGGCCAAAAAGTCCTGCTTAAGGCCGTATTTCAGGGTACTCCAGGCCTCCTGGCGCAAGCGGGGAGTATTTTCTGGATTCAGATGCTCGCCGTGAGCAGTTTGAGAACTTGTGGGTCCGACACGGACTCCGAATGACAAAATTATGACCGTTTTAGTGAACATCTCTCCATTCTATGGCAGTCCTTGAAAGTATTTCATTTTCCCGTGCGCTCTTTGCCTAACCGCCCCAAAATTTCTTGTCCTCTATAGTGGAGATATCGTTTCCACATATATATTGATCGATGCTAGGTATGCCCTTTTGTTCTTGGCTTTAACGCGCATGAGTTTTAGCATGCCATCCGGCGAAAACTAGGAGAATAAGGCATATAGCCACTGGATTTTCTTCAATTTACGGCCAAATGAGATTGCCCGGATCATAGAGCATCTGTAGAAAGGTACATTTGTCCCTACTAGGGGGGATAATGTCTATAAGCAACATAATCTCGCGAATTTCCTTCAAAAGGAAGTGCCACTGGGTTCAGAAACTTGTCTAAAAACAGCAACGAATGATGTTCTTTGACTTTCAGGGCCAAAAAGTCCTGCTTAAGGCTGAATTTGAGGGTACTCCAGGCCTCCTGGCACAAGCGCAGAGTATTTTTTTGGATTCGCGTGCTCGCCGCGAGCTGTTTGAGTACTTATGGGTCCGACACGGACTGCTAATGACAAAATTATGACCGTCTTAGTGAGCATCTGTCCATTCTATGGCAGTCCTTCAAAGTACTTCATTTTCTCATGCGCTTTTTGCCTGACTTCCCCAAAATTTCTTGTCCTCTATAGTGGAGATATCGTTTCCACATATATATTGACCGATGCCAGGAATGCCCTTTAGTTCTTGGCTTTCACGTGCATGAGTTACAACATGCCATCCGGCGAAAACAAGGAGAATAAGGCATATAGCCGCTGGATTTTCTTCAATTTACGGCCAAATGAGATTGCCCGGATCATAGAGCGTCTGCAGAAAGGTACGTTTGTCCCTACCAGGGGGGCTAATGTCTATAAGGAACATAATCTCTCAAATTTCCTTCAAAAGGAAGTGCCAATGGGTTCAGAAACTTGTCTGAAAAATAGCGATGATTGATGTTCTTTGACTTTCAGGGCCAAAAAGTCCTGTTTAAGGCCGTATCTGAGGGTACTCCGGGCCTCCTCGCGCAAGTGGAGATTATTTTCTGGATTCAGACTCTCGTCGCGAGCAGTTTGAGAACTTGTGGGTCCGACACGGGCTCCGAATGACAAAATTATTACCTTTTTAGTGAAGATTTGTCCATTCTATGGCAGTCCTTGAAAGTACTTCATTTTCGCGTGCGCATTTCGCCTAACCGCCCCAAAATTTCTTGTCCTCTATAGTGGAGATATCGTTTCCACATATATACTGATCGATGCCAAGAATGCCCTTTTGTTCATGGCTTTCACGCGCATGAGTTACAGCATGCCATCCGGCAAAAACAAGGAGAATAAGGCATATAGCCGCTGCATTTTCTTCAATTTACGGCCAAATGAGATTGCCCGGATCATAGAGCATCTTCAGAAAGGTACGTTTGTCCCTACCCGGGGGGATAATGTCTATAAGCAAAATAATCTCGCGAATTTCCTTCAAAACGAAGTGCCAATGGGTTCAGAAACTTGTCTGAAAAACAGCGACAAATGATGTTCTTTGACTTTCAGGGCCAAAAAGTCCTGCTTAAGGCTGAATCTGAGGGTACTCCGGGCCTCCTGGCACAAGCGCGGAGTATTTTTTTGGATTCGCGTGCTCGCCGCGAGCTATTTGAGTACTTATGGGTCCGGCATGGACTACTAATGACAAAATTATGACCGTCTTAGTGAGCATCTGTCCATTCTATGGCAATCCTTGAAACTACTTCATTTTCCCATGCGCTTTTTGCCTGACTTCCCCAAAATTTCTTGTCCTCTATAGTGGAGATATCGTTTCCACATATATATTGACCGATGCCAGGAATGCCCTTTAGTTCTTGGCTTTCACGTGCATGAGGTACAACATGCCATCCGGCGAAAACAAGGAGAATCAGGCATATAGCCGCTGGATTTTCTTCAATTTACGGCCAAATGAGATTGCCCGGATCATAGAGCATCTGCAGAAAGGTACGTTTGTCCCTACCAGGGGGGCTAATGTCTATAAGGAACATAATCTCTCAAATTTCCTTCAAAAGGAAGTGCCAATGGGTTCAGAAACTTGTCTGAAAAATAGCGACGATTGATGTTCTTTGACTTTCAGGGCCAAAAAGTCCTGCTTAAGGCCGTATCTGAGGGTACTCCGGGCCTCCTCGCGCAAGCGGAGATTATTTTCTGGATTCAGACTCTCGCCGCGAGCAGTTTGAGAACTTGTGGGTCCGACACAAGCTCTGAATGACAAAATTATTACCCTTTTAGTGAACATATGTCCATTCTATTGCAGTCCTTGAAAGTACTTCATTTTCACGTGTGCTTTTTGCCTAACCGCCCCAAAATTTCTTGTCCTCTATAGTGGAGATATCGTTTCCACATATATATTGATCGATGCCAAGAATGCCCTTTTGTTCTTGGCTTTCACGCGCATGAGTTACAGCATGCCATCCGGCGAAAACAAGGAGAATAAGGCATATAGCCGCTGCATTTTCTTCAATTTACGGCCAAATGAAATTGCCCGGATCATAGAGCATCTTTAGAAAGGTACGTTTGTCCCTACCCGGGGGGATAATGTCTATAAGCAAAATAATCTCGCGAATTTCCTTCAAAACGAAGTGCCAATGGGTTCAGAAACTTGTCTGAAAACAGCGACGAATGATGTTCTTTGACTTTCAGGGCTAAAAAGTCCTGCTTAAGGCTGAATTTGAGGGTACTCCGGGCCTCCTTGCGCAAGCTCAGAGTATTTGTTTTGGATTCACGTGCTCGCCGCGAGCAGTTCGAGTACTTATGGGTCCAACACGGACTGCTAATGACAAAATTATGACCGTCTTAGTGAGCATCTTTCCATTCTATGGCACTTCTTGAAAGTACTTCATTTTCTCGTGCGCTTTTTGCCTGGCCCCAAAATTTCTTGTCCTCTTTAGCGGAGATATCGTTTCCACATATATATTTACCGATGCCAGGAATGCCCTTTAGTTCTTGGCTTTCACGCGCATGAGTTACAACATGCCATCTGGTGAAAACAGGGAGAATAAGGCATATAGCCGCTGGATTTTCTTCAATTTACGGCCAAATGAGAATGCCTGGATCATAGAGCATCTGCAGAAAGGTACGTTTGTCCCTACCAGGGGCTAATGTCTATAAGGAATATAATCTCTCAATTTTCCTTCAAAAGGAAGTGCCAATGGGTTCAGAAACTTGTCCAAAAAACAGCGAATAATGATGTTCTTTGACTTCCAGGGCCAAAAGGTCCTGCTTAAGGCCGTACCTGAGTGTACTCCGGGCCTCCTCTCGCAATCGGGGTGTATTTTCTGACTTGAGACGCTCGCCGCGAGCAATTTGAGAACTTGTGGGTCCAACACAGGCTCCGAACGACAAAATTATTACCCTTTTAGTGAACATCTGTCCATTCTATGGCAGTCCTTGAAAGTACTTCATTTTCACGTGCGCTTTTTGCCTAACCGCCCCAAAATTTCTTGTCCTCTATAGTGGAGATATCGTTTCCACATATATATTGATCGATGCCAGGAATGCCCTTTTGTTCTTGGCTTTCACGCGCATGAGATAGCATGCCATTCGGCGAAAACAAGGAGAATAAGGCATATAGCCGCTGGATTTTCTTCAATTTACGGCCAAATGAGATTGCCCGGATCATAGAGCATCTGCAGAAAGGAGCGTTTGTCCCTACCAGGGGGGATAATGTCTATAATCAACATAATCTCGCGAATTTCCTTCAAAAGGAGGTGCCAATGGGTTCAAAAACTTGTCTGAAAAACAGCAACGAATGATGTTCTTTGACTTTCAGGCCAAAAAGTCCTGCTTAAGGCCGTATTTCAGGGTACTCCAGGCCTCCTGGCGCAAGCGGGGAGTATTTTCTGGATTCAGATGCTCGCCGTGAGCAGTTTGAGAACTTGTGGGTCCGACACGGAATCCGAATGACAAAATTATGACCGTTTTAGTGAACATCTCTCCATTCTATGGCAGTCCTTGAAAGTATTTCATTTTCCCGTGCGCTCTTTGCCTAACCGCCCCAAAATTTCTTGTCCTCTATAGTGGAGATATCGTTTCCACATATATATTGATCGATGCCAGGTATGCCCTTTTGTTCTTGGCTTTAACGCGCATGAGTTTTAGCATGCCATCTGGCGAAAACTAGGAGAATAAGGCATATAGCCACTAGATTTTCTTCAATTTACGGCCAAATGAGATTGCCCGGATCATAGAGCATCTGTAGAAAAGTACATTTGTCCCTACTAGGGGGGATAATGTCTATAAGCAACATAATCTCGCGAATTTCCTTCAAAAGGAAGTGCCACTGGGTTCAGAAACTTGTCTAAAAACAGCAACGAATGATGTTCTTTGACTTTCAGGGCCAAAAAGTCCTGCTTAAGGCTGAATTTGAGGGTACTCCGGGCCTCCTGGCACAAGCGCAGAGTATTTTTTTGGATTCGCGTGCTCGCCGCGAGCTGTTTGAGTACTTATGGGTCCGACACGGACTGCTAATGACAAAATTATGACCGTCTTAGTGAGCATCTGTGCATTCTATGGCAGTCCTTGAAAGTACTTCATTTTCTCATGCGCTTTTTGCCTGACTTCCCCAAAATTTCTTGTCCTCTATAGTGGAGATATCGTTTCCACATATATATTGACCGATGCCAGGAATGCCCTTTAGTTCTTGGCTTTCACGTGCATGAGTTACAACATGCCATCCGGCGAAAACAAGGAGAATAAGGCATATAGCCGCTGGATTTTCTTCAATTTACGGCCAAATGAGATTGCCCGGATCATAGAGCGTCTGCAGAAAGGTACGTTTGTCCCTACCAGGGGGGCTAATGTCTATAAGGAACATAATCTCTCAAATTTCCTTCAAAAGGAAGTGCCAATGGGTTCAGAAACTTGTCTGAAAAATAGCGATGATTGATGTTCTTTGACTTTCAGGGCCAAAAAGTCCTGTTTAAGGCCGTATCTGAGGGTACTCCGGGCCTCCTCGCGCAAGCGGAGATTATTTTCTGGATTCAGACTCTCGCCGCGAGCAGTTTGAGAACTTGTGGGTCCGACATGGGCTCCGAATGACAAAATTATTACCTTTTTAGTGAAGATTTGTCCATTCTATGGCAGTCCTTGAAAGTACTTCATTTTCGCGTGCGCATTTCGCCTAACCGCCCCAAAATTTCTTGTTCTCTATAGTGGAGATATCGTTTCCACATATATATTGATCGATGCCAGGAATGCCCTTTTGTTCTTGGCTTTTACGCGCATGAGTTACAGCATGCCATCCGGCGAAAACAAGGAGAATAAGGCTTATAGCCGCTGGATTTTCTTTAATTTACGGTCAAATGAGATTGCCCGGATCATAGAGCATCTGCAGAAAGGTACGTTTGTACCTACCAGGGGGCTAATGTCTATAAGGAACATAATCTCTCAAATTTCCTTCAAAAGGAAGTGCCAATGGGTTCAGAAACTTGTATGAAAAACAGCGACGAATTATGTTCTTTGACTTTAAGGGCCAAAAAGTCCTGCTTAAGGCCGTATCTGAGGGTACTCCGGGCCTCCTCGCGCAAGCGGGGAGTATTTTCTGGATTCAAACGCTCGCCGCGAGCAGTTTGAGAACTTGTGGGTCCGACACGGGCTCCGAATGACAAAATTATTACCCTTTTAGTGAACATCTGTCCATTCTATGGCAGTCCTTGAAAGTACTTCATTTTCACGTGCGCTTTTTGCCTAACCGCCCGAAAATTTCTTATCCTCTATAGTGGAGATATCGTTTCCACATATATATTGATCGATGCTAGGAATGCCCTTTTGTTCTTGGCTTTCACGCGCATGAGTTAGCATGCCATTCGGCGAAAACAAGGAGAATAAGTCATATAGCCGCTGGATTTTCTTCAATTTACGGCCAAATGAGATTGCTCGGATCGTAGTGCATCTGGAGAAAGGAGCGTTTGTCCCTACGAGGGGGGATAATGTCTATAAGCAACATAATCTTGCGAATTTCCTTCAAAATGACGTGCCAATGTGTTCAGAAACTTGTCTGAAAAACAGCGACGAATGATGTTCTTTGACTTTCAGGGCCAAAAAGTGCTGCTTAAGGCCGTATTTGAGGGTACTCGAGGCCTTCTGGCCTCCTGGCGCAAGCGGGTAGTATTTTCTGGATTCGGATGCTCGCCGTGAGCAGTTTGAGAACTTGTGGGTCCGACACGGACTCGGAATGACAAAATTATGACCGTTTTAGTGAACATCTCTCCATTCTATGGCAGTCCTTGAAAGTACTTCATTTTCCCGTGCGCTCTTTGCCTAACCGCCCCATAATTTCTTGTTCTCTATAGTGGAGATATCGTTTCCACATATATATTGATCGATGCCAGGAGTGCCCTATTGTTCTTGGCTTTAACGTGCATGAGTTACAGCATGCCATCCGGCGAAAACAAGGAGAATAAGGCATATAGCCGCTGGATTTTCTTCAATTTACGGCCAAATGAGATTGCTCGGATCATAGAGCATATGCAGAAAGGTACGTTTGTCCCTACCAGGGGGGATAATGTCTATAAGCACCATAATCTCGCGAATTTCCTTCAAAAGGAAGTGCCAATGGGTTTAGAAACTTGTCTGAAAAACAGCGATGAATGATGTTCTTTGACTTTCAGGGCCAAAAAGTCCTGCTAAAGGCTGAATTTGTGGGTGCTCCGGGCCTCCTGGCGCAAGCGCGGAGTATTTTTTTTGGATTCGCGCGCTCACCGCGAGCAGTTTGAGTAAGTATGGGTCTGACACGGACTGCTAATGACAAAATTATGATTGTCTTAGTGAGTATCTGTCCATTCTATGGCAGTCCTTGAAAGTACTTCATTTTCTCGTGCGCTTTTTGCCTGACTGCCCCAAAATTTCTTGTCCTCTATAGTGGAGATATCATTTCCACATATATATTGACCGATGCCAGGAATGCCCTTTAGTTCTTGGCTTTCACGTGCATCAGTTACAACATGCCATCCGGCGAAAACAAGGAGAATAAGGCATATAGCCGCTGGATTTTCTTCAATTTACGGCCAAATGAGATTGCCCGGATCATAGAGCATCTGCAGAAAGATACGTTTGTCCCTACCAGGGGGGCTAATGTCTATAAGGAACATAATCTCTCAAATTTCCTTCAAAAGGAAGTGCCAATGGGTTCAGAAACTTGTCTGAAAAATAGCGACGAATGATCTTCTTTGACTTTCAGGGCCAAAAAGTCCTGGTTAAGGCCGTATCTGAGGGTACTCCGGGCCTCCTCATGCAAGCGGGGAGTATTTTATGGATTCAGACGCTCGCCGCGAGCAGTTTGAGAACTTGTGGGTCCGACACGGGCTCCGAATGACAAAACTATTACCCTTTTAGTGAACATCTCTCCATTCTATGGCAGTCCTTGAAAGTACTTCATTTTCTCGTGCGCTTTTTGCCTAACTGCCCCAAAATGTCTTGTCCTCTATAGTGGAGATATCGTTTCCATATATATATTGATCGATGCCAGGAGTGCCCTATTGTTCTTGGCTTTAACGTGCATGAGTTACAGCATGCCATCCGGCGAAAACAAGGAGAATAAGGCATATAGCCGCTGGATTTTCTTCAATTTACGGCCAAATGAGATTGCTCGGATCATAGAGCATATGCAGAAAGGTACGTTTGTCCCTACCAGGGGGGATAATGTCTATAAGCACCATAATCTCGCGAATTTCCTTCAAAAGGAAGTGCCAATGGGTTTAGAAACTTGTCTGAAAAACAGCGATGAATGATGTTCTTTGACTTTCAGGGCCAAAAAGTCCTGCTAAAGGCTGAATTTGTGGGTGCTCCGGGCCTCCTGGCGCAAGCGCGGAGTATTTTTTTTGGATTCGCGTGCACACCGCGAGCAGTTTGAGTAAGTATGGGTCTGACACGGACTGCTAATGACAAAATTATGATTGTCTTAGTGAGTATCTGTCCATTCTATGGCAGTCCTTGAAAGTACTTCATTTTCTCGTGCGCTTTTTGCCTGACTGCCCCAAAATTTCTTGTCCTCTATAGTGGAGATATCATTTCCACATATATATTGACCGATGCCAGGAATGCCCTTTAGTTCTTGGCTTTCACGTGCATCAGTTACAACATGCCATCCGGCGAAAACAAGGAGAATAAGGCATATAGCCGCTGGATTTTCTTCAATTTACGGCCAAATGAGATTGCCCGGATCATAGAGCATCTGCAGAAAGATACGTTTGTCCCTACCAGGGGGGCTAATGTCTATAAGGAACATAATCTCTCAAATTTCCTTCAAAAGGAAGTGCCAATGGGTTCAGAAACTTGTCTGAAAAATAGCGACGAATGATCTTCTTTGACTTTCAGGGCCAAAAAGTCCTGGTTAAGGCCGTATCTGAGGGTACTCCGGGCCTCCTCATGCAAGCGGGGAGTATTTTATGGATTCAGACGCTCGCCGCGAGCAGTTTGAGAACTTGTGGGTCCGACACGGGCTCCGAATGACAAAACTATTACCCTTTTAGTGAACATCTCTCCATTCTATGGCAGTCCTTGAAAGTACTTCATTTTCTCGTGCGCTTTTTGCCTAACTGCCCCAAAATGTCTTGTCCTCTATAGTGGAGATATCGTTTCCATATATATATTGATCGATGCCAGGAATGCCCTTTTGTTCTTGGCTTTTACGCGCATGAGTTATCGCAAGCCATCCGGCGAAAACAAGGAGAAAAAGGCATATAGCCGCTCGATTTTCTTCAATTTACGGCCAAATGAGATTGCTCGGATCATAGAGCATCTGCAGAAAGGTACGTTTGTCCCAACCAGGGGGGCTAATGTCTATAAGGAACATAATCTCTCAAATTTCCTTCAAAAGGAAGTGCCAATGGGTTCAGAAACTTGTCTGAAAAATAGCGACAAATGATCTTCTTTGACTTTCAGGGCCAAAAAGTCCTGCTTAAGGCCGTATCTGAGGGTACTCTGGGCCTCCTCGTGCAAGCTGGGAGTATTTTCTGGATTCAAACACTCGCAGCGAGCAGTTTGAGAACTTGTGGGTCCGACACGGGCTCCGAATGACAAAATTATTACCCTTTTGGTCAACATCTGTCCATTCTATGGCAGTCCTTGAAAGTACTTCATTTTCACATGCGCTTTTTGCCTAACCGCCCCAAAATTTCTTGTCCTCTATAGTGGAGATATCGTTTCCACATATATATTGATCGATGCCAGGAATGCCCTTTTGTTCTTGGCTTTCACGCGCATGAGTTAGCATGCCATCCGGCGAAAACAAGGAGAATAAGGCATATAGCCGCTGGATTTACTTAAATTTACGGCCAAATGAGATTGCCCGGATCATAGAGCATCTGTAGAAAGGTATGTTTGTCCATACCAGGGGCGATAATGTCTATAAGCAACATAATCTCGCGAATTTCCTTCAAAAGGAATTGCCAATGGGTTCAGAAACTTGTCTGAAAAACGGCGACGAATGATGTTCTTTGACTTTCAGGGCCAAAAAGCCCTTCTTAAGGCCGTATTTGAGGGTACTCCGGGCCTCCTGGCGCAAGCGGGGAGTGTTTTCTGGATTTGGACGCTAGCCACGAGCAGTTTGAGAACTTGTGTGATGCGGAGCATCCTTCCATCATCCCCATGGACTCTACATCAACACATCCAACCCCACAAGGACCCATGACAAGAGCTAGAGCACGTGCTTTGGAAACCAAGGTGAACTCCTTCCTACTAGACTTGCATATGGACACAAATGGAACATGTCTACTGCCTCACCAAAATATTCTATGCCTCCTTATGTATGAAGTGGAACATCACCAAGAAGCTCAGGAGCATCCCCAAGGAGAAGGAGAACCACCCCAAGGCCATAAGGATCAAGACGGAGTGCAACCGCAACAAAACAGCAAGTCCCAGGTGACCCCGTGCGCACGGGCCCCCGAGACCCCGTGCCCATGGGCTACACAGGAACCAGGCGCTGGAGCACCCCGTGCGCACGGGCCTGTACCGTGCCCACGGGACCCCCGTGCGCACGGGCCCAACTTACCCCGTGCGCACGGGCCTCCCAGGATGGTCGGCTGAGATGGCTTCTTCGGCTCCCCTTCTTCTCCTTCGACCCCAAGGCTATATATTCCGCACATAGGGCCATGTTTAGGGTTAGCAAAGTATTAGATGAGATCTTGGTGAGCTTTGCTCCATTACCTTCCCTCTTTGAGGATCAAGACCCCATAGGGAAGAATCCTTGAGGATTTCAAGACCTCCATTGGGAGAAGACTACCACCAAGACCCCTCTTCCTTTGGATTTGGGATGATCTTTGCCATTGTATCTTTCCTTTGATTGTGTTTGAGACTTGTGGATCTTGTGTTGTTACTCTAGTGGATGTGTAATCGGGAATTGTTGGAGTGATTGTCTCTTTGTGTTCATCTTTGTGTTTTTCTTGTTCTTGTGATTTCTCTCCTTTTCCCCCTCCAAGTGTGAAAAGGTCCTCCCTAGGGTTCTACCTTGCATCATATGGTATCATGAGCCATGTTGATTCACATCTTGGAGCCCCTACCTTCAACTTTCTAGCTTGATTTTGTTGTTTTTCGTCCTAATCCGAAAATCCCCACCAAAAATAGCCCCAAAAAATTTTCTTGCAATTTGTTGATCTTGTGAGATTTGGTTGATTTGATCCACGAATTTGGTGTTTGGCAAGCGGATCTACACCTCCACCATCATACCCACCCACCCCCCACTAGAATTTGGCCAAAAACTTGCAATCACCACGAAATCACAGCAGTTCATCCGCTCTCGGGAGACCCCGTGCACACGGGCCATCGGGACCCCGTGCACACGGGCCTCACTTACCCCGTGCGCACGGGCCATCCAGAAACTTTCGGCCACTTTTCTATTTTTCTTATTTTGTTTCACCACCACCTCTCGTGTTTTTCCGCACCTTTCCACATGTTTGTTGAGTGTTCGGTTGAGATATCTCTTGTGTCCTAAGGTGTTTCGTCTACTTAGGCGCAAGTTGGTATCATCATCGCCACCAATCATCAACTCGGACAACACTTCGGCTTCGACAAGATCATCTTCGACCGTAAGCAAGGACGGTAACCTCGACGACCCCTTGTACTCCCTTGCCATTAACTTTATAGCTTTGAGCCCTTTTGCGTAGCTTACCCATCGAGACTAGCTTGTTGAGTATTGTCGGGCCACGTCTTAGTGCACCATTTAGTGTTCCGTCCATCCCGTGCACTTACTACTTGTTAACTCGTTGTGTGGCTCGCATATCAAGCATCGTGGCATAGTTCAAAAAAAGAAAGATAAAAAGCTTTTAAGCAAAAGAGAAGAGAAGCAAAGAGCTTATAAGCAATAGCATCGAGCCTTCGCATTCGTGCATCATCTTGGTCACCACATACATATGCATACTTGGGATAGTGAGACCAGTGGATTCTCTATTAGGTTGCTGCACTAGCGTATCTAGCCCATTAGTGCAATCGAGCTAGCGTCTCTCTAATATCCGTACGACAAGAGCTTTTCCCGTGTTTCGATATCTTCGAGCTCATTCCTTGGTTGTGCGGATCCCATTTATCTTCCGTGTGTGTGTTCCTTGTGTTATCTTGGGTGGTTGATCTATTTGTATTATTTGCCATTTGTGAATCTTCTCAACTTTATCAACATCTTGACTAACATTTGCTTGAATTATTTGTGCCTTTTCTAACCAAGCTCCTCCATAGACCATTTACTTGTAGGTGTGAGAAACAATTCCTGGTACCAATTCCCCTATTGTAGCATCACGTGGGATCGTACTTGTTACATCCACAATCTTCGAAAAAGGTAACTTTGGTTTTGTTCTCTCATTTTCCTACTCACCACCACTTTCTTATGATGGATAGGCCAAGTTCTTCTACCAACCCACTCTTCATCGAGCAAGATGATGACATGTCATCCTTCGTCACCAAGAGCCACCTCTTTGGTGCACAACGAGCTCTCCATCAAGAGCAACAAGCAATGAACGACCGCATCGACAACCTCGCCACCGACTTGCGACTCTCCGAGCAACGTACACGCGACTACTTCGACAACAAGCTCGACGCGCACAAGCAAGAGAACGATGCAAGAATGGACGAGATCCGAGCTTTGTTGGTCAACCGGCCTCCTTCAACTTCTTCCTACTCAAGACGGAGCCACCCAATTCGACACTCCGACGACACCTTCTCCGGCTCAAGTACACCATCATCGACCATTCTTCAACGAGCCGCGCGTCAAGACCGCCATGCATCTCGAGATCCGCTACACGTCAAGCATTCACAAGAGCAAGTCGATGAGCAAGTTCCTCGCCCGCAAGCAAACCAAGTCGCTTTGTCTCAAGCTCAAGAACGACAACGTCTTTGTTGTCAAGAAGAAGAAGAACGAGCGCGTCTACACCAAGAGGAACAAGACGCCGAGGCCCAACTTCTTCAACAACAACAACAACGAGAAGCACAAGCTCTTGAGGCGGAACGTGCCCTTCAAGAATCAAGTCGAGCCATCGCCAACCGCAATCGCGACCGGCGCAATCAAGAGGAAGCTCTTCGAAAAGAAATACAAGAGAGGAACTATCAACCATGTGTGCACCGTCAAGTTTCTCAAGCTCCTCCACAAGCTCGTCAAGCTCCACCTCAATCCCAAGTGCAACAAGAGCGACACCAAGTGGAACAAGTGCTTCAAGACCCTCCTCCACATCAAGAGTGACATCATGAGGAACGAGCATTCGAGGACTTTCCAAGGCAAGAGCGATATCCCAACCGCTATCAAGATGAAGAGCAACGCTACAGAAAACTCAAATTCACAATGCCCAAGTTTAATGGAAGCAATGATCCGGAAGAATACCTCTCATGGGCATTGAAGGTCGACAAAATCTTTCGTTTGCACAACTATGAGGAAGAGAATAAGATCGCAATGGCATCACTTGAGTTCCAAGACTATGTGCTCATATGGTGGGAACATGTCCTTGAGCGCCGAGAAGCAAGAGGTGACCCTCCAATCACCACATGGGCTCAAATGAAGGATGTCATGCGAGCACGATTTGTGCCCACCTACTACAACCGTGATCTCTTCAAGAAGCTACAACTCCTCAAGCAAGGAACAAAGAGTGTTGAAGAATACTACAAGGAAATGGAGATAGCCATGATTCGAGCCAATGTCAAGGAAGATGATGAGCAAACAACGGCATGATTCTTGAATGGACTCAATCATCCCATCAAGAAGATCGCCGACTTCCAACCCTATTCCAACCTCATCGAGCTAGTGCATCAACCGACCAAGGCGGAACGTCAAGTGCAAGATGACTTCAAGTACGCCAAGTACTCATCCAAGACATACGGCTTCTCCAACAATCAAGATTCAACAACTCCTCCAACATCTACTTCAACCAAGCCTTCTCCAAGCAACGACGACAAGACAACATACAAGAAACCTTCGTCAAGTTCAAGTTGTCTTCCTCCTACTACAAGCAACTACAAGCCGCGTGCTTCTTCCTCTACTCCGACCGATGAGACCGTCAAGACAAGTTCAATCAAGTGCTTCACATGTGGCGGCCGAGGCCACAAGTCCTTCCAATGCACCAACAAGCACACCATGATCCTCAACGATGATGGCACCTACGACTCAATGAGTGAAGATGAAATGGAAGCTATTGAGCAAGTGGCCATGCACCGGCGCGTGAACGAGGATGAAGATGATCAAGTCTTTTGTGATGAAGATACGAGCCCCGCTCTCGTTGTCTCCAAGGTCTTGACACTTCAACATCAA
This sequence comes from Triticum aestivum, assembly GCF_018294505.1. Lineage (NCBI taxonomy): Eukaryota > Viridiplantae > Streptophyta > Magnoliopsida > Poales > Poaceae > Triticum > Triticum aestivum. Next base: position 386,062,518 of record NC_057810.1, on the reverse strand, counting down.
TAAGAAGAAGACCAACGATGCCATATCTTCCACACCAAGGCTGGCATCAATGGAAGGTCCGTCAAGGTCATCATCGATGGAGGTAGTTGCCACAACTTGGCAAGTGAAGAACTATGCTCCAAGCTTCAATTGGTCAAGAGGAAGCACCCGCACCCCTACAAGGTTCAATGGCTAAGTGACTCCGGCACTATACGGGTTGAGCATACGGTCCAAGTATCCTTTAAAATTGGTGCATATCAAGACACTTTGGAGTGTGATGTGGTCCCAATGACCGTTTGCCACCTCCTTCTTGGTCGACCATGGCAATTCGACCGTGGTGTTGTCCACAATGGGCGTACCAATCACTATAGCTTCAAGATGAAAGGAAAGGAATATGTGCTATGACCCATGTCTCCTAGTCAACTGATAGCCGGCAAGCAAGCCACCCACCATAGAGAGAAGAGTGAGAAAGTGACCCACCAAAACATGAGTGAAAGCAACAAGCCAAACTTGAGCGCCTCTTCGCCTAGAGAGAAAAACCTCATACTATTTGCCACAAAAAGTGAGATGAGAGAAGTGTGTGACAACCCATCGAGTGTGATGCACTTTTTCCTTGTGTGCAAGGATGGAGAAACAAAAACTAACACCACTCACGAGCTACCTTTGGTGTTTCAATCTCTTTTGCAGGAATTTCAAGATGTTTTCCCCAATGAGCTACCTCCGGGTCTAGCTCCTCTACGAGGCATTGAGCATCGAATCGACCTCATCCCCGGAGCGCCACTTCCAAACAAAGCTCCATACCGTGTCAATCCCGAAGAAACCAAGGAGATTCAACGGCAAGTACAACAACTAATCGACAACGGTCATGTACGTGAAAGCTTAAGCCCTTGTGCCGTTCCCGTTATACTTGTGCCTAAGCCCGATGGAAGTTTCCGCTTATGTTCCGATTGTAGACCTATAAATGCTATCACCGTTCGCTATAGGCATCCCATTCCTCACTTAGATGATATGCTTGATGAACTTAGTGGAGCCAACTTTTTCTCAAAAATTGATCTTAAAAGTGGCTATTATCAAATCCGCATACAAGAAGGTGATGAATGGAAAACTTCATTCAAAACAAAATTTGGCTTATATGAATGGTTAGTCATGCCTATGGGTTTATCGGAGGCCCCTGGTACTTTTGTGCGTCTCATGCATCTTGTACTTCGACCTTACATTGGAGTCTTTGTTGTGGTTTACTTCGATGATATTCTTGTGTTTAGCAAAACCATGAAAGAGCATCTTGATCATGTTAGGCTTGTTTTGCAAACACTTCGCAAGGAAAGTCTTTATGCCAACATGAAAAAGTGCACATTTGGTGTTGACAAAGTGGTTTTCTTGGGTTTCATTGTCTCTTCCAAGGGTGTCCATGCTGATGAAACTAAATTGAAGCAATTAAAACTTGGCCCCAACCCACCAATTTGCAACAAGTGCGAAGTTTTCTTGGTCTTGCGGGTTTTTATCGTCGCTTTGTGAAAAACTTTAGCACTATTGCCGCCCCTTTGCATGCTTTGAGTAAGAAGAATGCTCCTTTTGTTTGGGGATCTTTGCAATCAACCACTTTTGATGAGCTCAAATCTTTGCTTACTCATGCTCCAATTCTTGCTTTTCCCAACTTTGACAAAACTTTTGAGGTTCATTATGATGCAAGTGGTACCGGAATTGGCGGAGTTTTGATGCAAGAAAAACGAGCAATTGCATATTTTAGTGAAAAACTCTCCGGTGCTCAACTTAACTATCCCATCTATGACAAAGAATTGTATGCTTTAGTGTGTGTCCTACATGTTTGGGAACATTATCTTAGACCTCATGAGTTTGTCATACATACCGATCATGAAACACTTAAATATTTAAAAGGACAAACTAAGTTGAACAAGCGTCATGCCAAATGGAGTGAATTTATTGAATCTTTCCCATATGTGATCAAGTACATTAAGGGTAAGGAAAATGTAGTTGCCGATGCACTTTCACACATATGCAAGCTTGTCACTAAACTTGAGTTGAATGTTATTGGCTTTGAGCACATAAAAGACTTGTATGCTAGTGATCCATCTTTTACACCTCATTATGCTAAATGTTTGACGCATACATCTTGGGAACAATATTACATCAAGGATGGTTATCTCAATTAGAGCTAACAAACTATGCATTCCCGAGTCTTCTATTCATTTGCTCCTTTTGCAAGAGGCTCATGGAGGCGGACTCATGGGACACTTTGGACGCGACAAGACTTTCGCCATGCTCTCCAAGAACTACTTTTGGCCCAAGATGTTCTGCGACATCTCACGCTTCACCACAAGATGCTCTACATGCCGCAAAGCTAAGTCCAAAGCTCAATCGGATGGTCTTTACATGCCACTTCCTATTCCTTATCAACCTTGGGAAGACATTAGTATGGATTTTGTACTTGGTTTTCCTAGAACTCAAAATGGAAAGGATTCCGTTTTTGTTTTTGTGGACCAATTTTCTAAGATGGCACATTTCATTCATTGCAACAAGATAGAGGATGCTTTACATATTGCAAATCTTTTTTGTAGGAATATCTTGCGCCTCCATGGAGTACCAAAGACAATCGTCTCCGACCGCGACGTCAAGTTCTTGAGTTACTTTTGGAAGACTCTATGCGCCAATCTCGGAATCAAGCTCTTGTTCTCATCCGCATACCATCCTCAAACCGACGGCCAAACGGAGGTGACGAGCCGGACACTATCAACTCTACTTCCCGTGTTGATCAGGAAGAACATCAAGGAGTGGGAGGCGTGTCTACCCATCGCTGAGTACGCCTACAACCGCGCAAGACATTCGACTACCGGCAAGTCCCCCTTCGAGGTCGTCTACGGCTTCAACCTGTTGTCCCCATTGGACATTCTACCTCTCCCTCTACAAGAGCGCACCAACATGGATGCGAGTACACGAGCAAACTACATAAAGAAGATGCATGAAGATACAAGAAACATCATCGAGCGGCAAGTACATCGACTAGCGACCAAGCTCAACGCCAACAAACAACCAATGATCTTCAACATTGGTGATCTCGTGTGGCTACACCTTCGCAAGGACCGCTTCCCCAACGAACGCAAGTCCAAACTACTACCTCAAGCCGATGGACCATTCAAGGTGCTAGCATGCTACAATGACAACGCCTACAAGATTGAACTCCCACGAGACAAGTACAACGTGAGCGACATCTTCAACGTCAAAGACCTCTCGCCTTTCCATGCTGATGAAGATTTTGATCTGAGGTCGGACCCTTTCGAAGGGAGGGGAGATGATGCGGAGCATTCTTCCATCATCCCCATGGACTCTACATCAACACATCCAACCCCACAAGGACCCATGACAAGAGCTAGAGCACGTGCTTTGGAAACCAAGGTGAACTCCTTCCTACTAGACTTGCATATGGACACAAATGGAACATGTCTACTACCTCACCAAAATATGCTATGCCTCCTTAGGTATGAAGTGGAACATCACCAAGAAGCTCAGGAGCATCCCCAAGGAGAAGGAGAACCACCCCAAGGCCATAAGGATCAAGACGGAGTGCAACCGCAGCAAAACAGCAAGTCCCAGGTGACCCCATGCGCACGGGCCCCCGAGACCCCGTGCCCACGGGCTACACAGGAACCACACGCTGGAGCACCCCATGCGCACGGGCCTGTACCGTGCCCACGGGACCCCCGTGCGCACGGGCCTCCCAGGATGGCCGGCTGAGATGGCTTCTTCGGCTCCCCTTCTTCTCCTTCGACCCCAAGGCTATATATTCCGAACCTAGGGCCATGTTTAGGGTTAGCAAAGTATTAGATGAGATCTTGGTGAGCTTTTCTCCATTACCTTCCCTCTTTGAGGATCAAGACCCCATAGGGAAGAATCCTTGAGGATTTCAAGACCTCCATTGGGAGAAGACTACCACCAAGACCCCTCTTCCTTTGGATTTGGGATGAACTTTGCCATTGTATCTATGCTTTGATTGTGTTTGAGACTTGTCGATCTTGTGTTGTTACTCTAGTGGTTGTGTAATCGGGAATTGTTGGAGTGAATGTCTCTTTGTGTTCATCTTTGTGTTCTTGTTGTTCTTGCGATTTCTCTCCTTTTCCCCCTCCAAGTGTGAAAAGGTCCTCCCTAGGGTTCTACCCTACATCATTGTGTGCCCGACACGGACTCCGAATGACAAAATTATGACTGTTTTAGTAAACATCTGTCCATTCTATGGCAGTCCTTGAAAGTACTTCATTTTCCCGTGCGCTCTTTGCCTAACCGCCACAAAATTTCTTGTCCTCTATAGTGGAGATATCGTTTCCACATATATATTGATCGATGCCAGGAATGCCCTTTTGTTCTTGGCTTTCATGTGCATGAGTTACAGCATGACATCCGGCGAACAAGGAGAATAAGGCATATAGCCGCTGGATTTTCTTCAATTTACGGCCAAATGAGATGGCCCGAATCATAGAGCGTCTGCAGAAAGGTATGTTTGTCCCTACCAGGGGGGATAATGTCTATAAGCAACATAATCTCATGAATTTCCTTCAAAAGGAAGTGCCAATGGGTTCAGAAACTTGTCTGAAAAACAGCGACGAATGATGTTCTTTGACTTTCAGGGCCAAAAAGTCCTGCTTAAAGCTGAATTTGGGGGTACTCCGGGCCTCCTGGCGCAAGCGCGGAGTATTTTTTTGGATTCGCATGCTCTCCGCGAGCAGTTTGAGTACTTATGGGTCTGACACGGACTGCTAATGACGAAATTATGACCGTCTTAGTGACCATCTGTCCATTCTATGGCAGTCCTTGAAAGTACTTCATTTTCTCGTGCGCTTTTTGCCTGACTGCCCCAAAATTTCTTGTCCTCTATAGTGGAGATATCGTTTCCACATATATATTGACCGATGCCAGGAATGCCCTTTAGTTCTTGGCTTTCACGTGCATGAGTTACAACATGCCATCCGGCGAAAACAAGGAGAATATGGCACATACCCGCTGGATTTTCTTCAATTTACGGCCAAATGAGATTGCCCGGATCATAGAGCATCTGCAGAAAGGTACGTTTGTCCCCACCAGGGGGTAATATCTATCAACAACGTAATATCTCAAATTTCCTTCAAAAAGAAGTGCCAATGGGTTCAAAAACTTGTCTGAAAAATAGCGACGAATGATGTTCTTTGACTTTCAGGGCCAAAAAGTCCTGCTTAAGGCCGTATCTGAGGGTACTCTGGGCCTCCTCGCGCAAGCGGGGACTATTTTCTGGATTCAGACGCTCACCACAAGCAGTTTGAGAAATTGTGTGTCCGACACGGGCTCCGAATGACAAAATTATTACCCCTTTAGTGAACATCTGTCCATTCTATGGCAGTCATTGTAAGTACTTCATTTTCACGTGCGCTTTTCACCTAACCGCCCCCAAAAATTTTGTCCTCTATAGTGGAGATATTGTTTCCACATATATATTGATCGATGCCAGGAATGCCCTTTCGTTCTTGGCATTTACGCGCATGAGTTACAGCATGCCATCCGGCGAAAACAAGGAGAATAAGGCATATAGCCGCTGGATTTTCTTCAATTTACGACCAAATGAGATTGCCCGGATCATAGAGCATCTGCAGAAAGGTTCGTTTGTCCCTACCAGGGGGGATAATGCCTATAAGGAACATAATCTCTCAAATTTCCTTCAAAAGGAAGTGCCAATCGGTTCAGAAACTTGTCTGAAAAAGAGCGAAGAATGATGTTCTTTGACTTTCAGGGCCGAAAAGTCCTGCTTAAGGCCGTATCTGAGGGTACTCCGGGCCTCCTCGCGCAAGTGGGGAGTATTTTCTGGATTCAGATACTCGCCGCGAGCAGCTTGAGAACTTGTGGGTCTGACACGGGCTCCAAATGACGAAATTATTACCCTTTTAGTGAACATCTGTCCATTCTATGGCAGTGCTTGAAAGTACTTCATTTTCACGTGCGCTTTTTGCCTAACCTCCCTAAAATTTCTTGTCCTCTATAGTTGAGATATCGTTTCCACATATATATTGATCGATGCCAGGAATGCCCTTATGTTCTTGGCTTTCACGCGCATGAGTTACAGCATGCCATCCGGCGAAAACAAGGAGAATAAGGCATATAGCCGCTGGATTTTCTTCAATTTACGGCCAAATGGGATTGTCCGGATCATAGAGCATCTTCAGAAAGGTACGTTTGTCCCTACCAAGGGGGATAGTGTCTATAAGCAACATAATCTCGCGAATTTCCTTCAAAAGGAAGTGCCAATGGGTTCAGAAACTTGTGTGAAAAACAGCGACGAATGATGTTCTTTGACTTTCAAGGCCAAAAAGTCCTGCTTAAGGCTGAATTTGAGGGTACTCTAGGCCTCCTGGCGCAAGCACGGAGTATTTTTTTTTGGATTCGCGTGCTCGCCGGGAGCAGTTTGAGTACTTATGGGTCTGGCACGGACTCCTAATGACAAAATTATGACCGTCTTAGTGAGCATCTATCCACTCTATGGCAATCCTTGAAAGTACTTCATTTTCTCATGCGCTTTTTGCCTGACTGCCCCAAAATTCTTGTCCTCTATACTGGAGATATCGTTTCCACATATATATTGACCGATGCCAGGAATGCCCTTGTAGCGACCAGACCTCAAACAGTCTGATCTCTGTGCTCAGTGTCATCCCTGGATCAGTAATGCTGACACCACACAGTACTTGGAGGATTTATAACAGAGTAGCAATCACACACTTATTACATTGAATGTCTCAAGAGAGAACTTATTGAAATAAATATGGCTTAAGGCCATCTAAATACGATAACAGTGGAAGACTTGGAAGATAAGCGAGTCCATGAACTCCAACGGCATCACTGAGTATAGAACCACGACCTAAGCACCTTACTCGTCGTCTGAAAAGTCTGCAACATGAAATGTTGCAGCCCAAAAACGGGTCAGCACATGGAATATGCTGGCAATGTAACACATAGAGGAAAATATGATGGAATAAACTATACTACATGCATATTTGGCTGGTGGAAAAGCTCTATGGTTACAGTTTTGCGTAAAGCCATTTTTTCCCTACTGCAAAGGAATAAATTTATGTAACTATCATGGTGGTTGTTAAACATTGAGAATGGTTGACAACATTCTCAATCCCAATTAAAAGTACTCATTAACATCCCAACAATATTAATTAGAAGTAACATGATGAGATTCACATGATATCCAAGTACTAGATACTCAAGATGTCCATAACCGGGGACACGGCTAACCATGATTAGTTTATACACTCTGCAGAGGTTTGCGCACTTTTCCCCACATGACTCGATCGCCTCCGTTTGATTCCTCGCACTTCATGATGTTCGAGAAACGGATGACCGAGACATAGTCTTTCAGAAGCGCTTGCACCTTACGTAAAGGGTAGACCATACCAACCTACATCCCCTACATCTGCTAGTCTACCCTGTAAGAGTTCGCATGACTTAGTCAACTATGCTAGAGCCCATAATAGCATGTGGCTGCACACAGAAGTTTCTAGCGTGAATAATCTTATGATCCCTTTGAGCCTGGGTGGCGGTCCGAAGAAAAACAGGCAAGTCCTGGAAACCAGGTGCCTCAATCCACCCAGATGTGTGTTTAAGTTGCCACCTTAATTAAACCATTAAATTTAACAATCTCACATCTGTCATGGAAATTCACTCACCAATCCACGTCTACTAGCATAGCCTGGCATAATAAGCAAACGTAGAAGTAACTCCCAGGGGTTTGAAAATAAAACAGGTAATAGGTACTACCTCCACTACTTCCCATAACCCACAATTTAATTAGATCCTAATCATGCAATGTTTGAGGATTGATCTAATGCATAAAAACTGGGTATGAGAAAAGTATGATCAAAGTGTTACTTGCCTTGCTGATGATCCGTGAAACCTAGAGACTCGAAGTAACAGGCGGCGCACTCCAGGTATTATATCACAGACAAACAAACAAACATACAATAAGTACTCATCTAATGCACAGTAAAACTCGAATAAAAGATCTAACCAGAAAGTTCAACTTAAGAACTCCGGTTTGCAAAAAGAAACAAAACAAACGAAGCAACGGAAATCAAACAACGAAAGAAAACAGCTTCGTTTTACTAATCTGGATCAAAGTCAATTTTTACAGAAGCAAAAACTTGTTTAAGTTGATTATTCGGAAAGAGGGTTTCCAGACGAAACTCCAGGCGCTTGAATCGTCTGATTCCGATAAACGAGTGAAAAGTTATACTAAAACGAAAATCGGATCAGGAATCGCGATCACAAAAATCGTGGATTAAATCTGAGAAATAGAAAAACGACGAACGGGTTAACGAACGAGCATTCGTTAACTAACCTAATCTGACGAACACGTTCGTTAAAACGAACGAACGAGCGAACGCTCGCTATTTAATTGAACCGAAAAAACCGATCTAATAAAATAAACCGAAAAAAACCCGAAGAAAGCCGTTCGGTTTTTAAAAAAAACCGGCAGCATGCAAAACGAGGTGGCAGCGAACCTCAGCGGCGGGGTCGGCGGGGTCGGCGGCGGCGGATCTGGCGTCGGCTGCGCGGATCTAGGGTTAGGGTTTGGGCGGGGTGGGCCGGCGGCGGGGCGCGGGTGGGCTCGGGCGGCGGTGGCTGACGGGCCTGGGGCTTGGGGTGGCGGCTATTTAAAGGCGCCCCCGGGCGGAGTCCCGCTCGGGCACGGCCCAATGTCGGTTCGCGTTTTTTTAAATAATTACGCGCAGAAAAGCAAACGAAAGAAATACTAAACGGACTCCAAAAATCACGAAATAAATTTTCCCCGGCTTCTAAAATCAAGTCGGACAAGATGAACATTTATTTGGGGCCTAAATGCAATTTTGAAAAATGCGCATTTTTCCTAAATTCAAATAAAAAGGCGAAAAACTCCAAAATAAATCTTATTTGATTTTTTTATTAAATCTTCATTATTTCTTTATTTTGGGAAAGTCATTTTATTCCCTCTCTGAAATTTTGGTAGTAGAAATAATTGAAGATAAAATAAATAAAATCAAATGATCCTATTTTCAAAATTTGAGAAAACTCAAATATGAAAATAACGAAATCCCCAACTCTCTCCATGGGTCCTTGAGTTGCGTAGAATTTCTAGGATCGAGCCAAGAATGCACCAAAAATATGCTATGCAATGATGATCTAAGTATAACATTCCAAATTGAAAATTTGGGATGTTACAAACCTACCCCCCTTAAGATGAATCTCGCCCTCGAGATTCGGGTTGGCTAGCAAATAGGTGTGGGTGGGCCTTGAGCAGATCTTCCTCTCGCTCCCAGGTGGCTTCTTCCTCAGTGTGGGTGGTTCCACTGAACTTTGCAAAACTTGATAACCTTACTGCGGGTAACTCGGCTGGCATATTCCAGAATCTTAACTGGTTTCTCTTCATAGGTCAAATCATCTTTCAACTGAATTGCTTCCAGTGGCACTGTATCTCTCAGTGGTATATCAGCCATCTCTGCGTGACACTTCTTCAACTGAGAAACATGGAACACATCATGAACACCTGACAATCCCTCGGGTAATTCCAACTTGTATGCTACTTCTCCCATGCGTTCCAAAACTTTGTATGGCCCCACAAAACGTGGCGCTAACTTTCCTTTAACTCCAAAACGCTTAACTCCTCGAAGCGGAGATACTCGAAGATAAACTCTGTGTCCGACTTCATATTCTGTCTCCTTGCGTTTTGAATCTGCATAGCTCTTCTGCCTTGACTGGGCTACCTTGAGCCTATCGTGAATCAACTTTACTTTCTGTTCAGACTCCTTAATCAAATTCGGTCCAAACAACTGGTGGTCTCCAACTTCATCCCACAACAACGGGGTTCTGCACCTCCTTCCGTACAAGGCTTCGAAAGGGGCCATTTTCAAACTGGATTGATAACTGTTGTTGTAAGAAAACTCCGCATATGGCAAGTTGTCATCCCAACTTGATCCTTAATCCAAGGCACAAGCTCTAAGCATATCCTCCAAAATCTGATTGACTCTCTCGGTCTGTCCATCTTCCTGTGGGTGGAAAGTTGTGCTAAACTCCAGCCTGGTTCCCAATGTTTCATGCAACTGTTTCCAGAACTTTGAGGTGAATTGGGTTCCTCTATCTGATACGATACTCCTCGGAACTCCATGCAAACATACAATCCTTGTCATGTATATCTTAGCCAATTTGGCACTGCTGTAGGTGGTCTTTACTGGAATGAAATGAGCTACCTTCGTCAAACGATCGACTACAACCCAAATCGAGTCATAGCCTGAACGAGTCCTGGGCAATCCCGTAATGAAATCCATGCCTAGTTTATCCCACTTCCATTCAGGTATAGGCAATGGCTGTAACAATCCTGCTGGCTTTTGATGTTTTGCCTTCACCCTCTGACATACATCACAAACTGCTACATACTCTGCAATATCCTTCTTCATTCTGGTCCACCAGAAAGTTTCCTTCAAATCCAAATACATCTTGGTATTTCCTGGGTGAATCGAATATGGTGAATCATGTGCCTCTTGCAAAATCAACTTCCGAATCTTCGGATCACTTGGCACATAAACACGGTCCTCAAACCATAAGGTATCATGCTCATCCTCACGAAATCCTTTAGCTTTTCCCTTGTTCATCCTTTCCTTAATGGAAGAAACTTCCTTATCTGTCTTTTGAGCTTCTCTGATTTTATCCATCAAAGTAGACTGAATCTCCAACGCTGCTACAAAGCCTCTCGGAACTATTTCCAAACATAGCTCCCGGAATTCCTCTGCTAGTTCTTTTGGTAAACCTCCGGTCATTAGGGTGTTGACGTGGCTCTTGCGGCTCAATGCGTCTGCTACAATGTTAGCCTTTCCGGGGTGATAATGCAACCTCATATCATAATCTTTAATAAGCTCCAACCATCTCCTCTGTCTGAGGTTTAATTCCTTCTGCGTGAAAATGTACTTCAAACTCTTGTGATCCGTATACACCTCACAATGATTTCCAATGAGGAAATGTCTCCACGTTTTCAATGCGTGCACTACAGCTGCTAAATCCAAATCATGAGTAGCATAATTCATCTCATGAGGCTTAAGCTGTCGTGAAGCATACGAAACAACTCTTCCCTCCTGCATAAGCACTGCTCCAAGTCCTCGATGTGAAGCGTCACAATACACTTCATAATCATTGGTCTGATCTGGCAGAATTAATACTGTGAGGTAACCAAACGTTTCTTCAATTCTTGAAAACTAGCCTCACACTCCTCAGTCCAAATGAACTTGGTATCCTTCATCAACAATTCTGTCATAGGCTTCGCAATCTTCGAGAAATTTTCAATAAATCTCCGGTAGTATCCTGCGAGTCCAAGGAAACTCCTGATCTCTCCAACTGTTGTTGATGCTTCCCAGTTTGTCACAGTGGCAACTTTAGTGGGGTCTACTGCTATACCTTCTCCGGATATAACATGTCCGAGAAATCCAACTTCCTTCAGCCAAAACTCACACTTGATGAACTTGGCATATAGCTGATGTTCTCTGAGCTTCTCGAGTACCAAACGCAAGTGCTCTTTATGTTCCTCTTCATTCTTCGAGTAAACCAAAATATCATCAATGAACACCACGACGAACTTATCCAAAAACTCCATAAACACCTTGTTCATCATGTTCATAAAATAGGTTGGGGCGTTAGTCATACCAAATGACATAATGGTATACTCATATAGCCCGTACCTGGTGGTAAAATCCGTCTTCGGTATATCTTGCTCCCGAATCTTCAACTGATGGTACCCTGATCGCAAATCGATCTTGGAAAACACCTTAGCTCCTTGCAACCGATCAAACAGATCGTTGATCATCGGTAGTGGGTACTTCTTCTTGTTTGTTACTTCATTCAATCCGCGATAATCCACAACCATCCTTAACGATCCATCCTTCTTCTCCACTAGAAGTACTGGCGATCCCCCAGGCAAAGAACTTGGGCGAATAAAACCTTTGTCCAACAACTCCTTAATCTGCTTCTTAATTTCCTCCAAATCTTGGGCTGGCATCCTGTACGGTCTCTTGGATATCGGCCCAGTGCCTGGTAGTAGTTCAATTAAGAACTCAATGTCTCTATCCGGTGGCATGCCTGGCAACTCTTCTGGAAATACATCGGGGAAATCCCTTACCACTGGTACTTCCTCCTGCACAACTCCTGATAAGGAATTTACATCTGCTCTTCTCGGCTCATCCCGTGATACATACTTGATTCTCCTTCCTTCAGGGGTGGTAAGCAAAATCGACTTACTGGCGCAATCTATATTCCCTCCATACTTCGATAACCAATCCATGCCTAATATCACATCCAAACCTTGCGATTCCAGAACTATTAGGTCTGAGGGAAATACATGGTGTCCAATCCTTAATGGCAGTCGATCACACCATATACTAGCCATATACTCTGCTCCGGGTGAGGTTACTAGCATGGGTGACCTAAGGGCTTGGGTTGGTAGTTTATATTTATCCACAAATCCCCTTGATATGTATGAATGCGAAGCACCAGTATCAAAAAGAACAACTGCAGTAAATGTCTTAACCAAAAACTTACCTATTACTGCGTCTGGCTGGGCTTCAACCTCCTCCACGGTAACGTGGTTCACTTGTCCTCTGTTGAAAGGGTTCGGCTTCTTTCCTGAGCTTCCATTACCATTACCATTTTGGGCTTCTGGGTAATCATTTGCATAATGCCCAGTCTTACGACACTTATAACAAGTGATATGGCTCAGGTCTACCTTGGATGGTGTTGGCGGGTTGGTGCGGCTTTGTCCATTGCTTCCTCCATTCCCGCTTCCATTGTTTGTGCCATTATGATTGTGCGAGCTGCCTCCTCCGTGAGTATGCTGAAATTGCCCTCCTGACTTCGGGGTAAAGCGTAGTTTCTGCTGAGCTCCAGAATTGTACTTCCCCTGTCCATACGTCCTCTTACGATTGTCAATCTGTTGCTACTTTCCCTCAATCATAAGAGCACGATCTACTAACTCCTGGTAGTTATTGAATGTGGCTACCATCAACTTCATGCTCAGCTCATCATTCAGTCCTCTAGAAACTTCTCCTGCTTAGCTGCATCCATAGCAACGTCATCTAGGGCATAACGTGCTAGCTTACTGAAATCATCCACATACTGGCCAACTGTCCGTCCTCCTTGGCGTAAGTTGCGGAACTCACGCTTCTTCATGGCCATAGCTCCTGCCGAAACATGGGCAGTACGGAAAGCTTGCTGAAACTGATTCCATGTGACAGTGTCTACAGGGTAAGTGGCTGTAAAATTCTCCCACCATGCTGCTGTGGGTCCGTCAAGCTGATGTGCGGCAAACTTCACCTTTTCTCCATCTGTAGATCCTGCAGTGGTCAACTCCCTCCCTACCTTACGGAGCCAATCATCTGCTACTATCGGCTCGGTGCTACTGGAAAACACCGGTGGATTCAGCCTTAAGAAACGTGCTAGATGGTCAACAGGTGGTGGTGGTCGTGGGTTGTTGTTGTTGTTGCCTTGGTTCTGTACCAATGTTTGAATCAGGGCATTCTACTGCTGAATCAACTGAGTGATCTCTGGCGGGAAAACAAATTCAGGGTCACGTCTCGGAGGCATCTGAGGGTTTAAAGAGGAGAGGAGAGTTAAGAATAGAATGAGGTCTAGTGAGATAACACTACCCATATGCACATGAGACAAAAGCACACAATATCACTCCAATCAATTAAAACAAGGGCATACAACGGTCTAACTATCATTACAAAAGTGCTTGGACTAAAACTAATTAAATGGTGGAAAATTCTACTACTGTTATGGTGGTCAACTAGAAAAACTGCTCCGATGAAGATTCCATGATATCTGCTCCAGCTTCATCAACATAGTCATCATCACTATCGTCGGGATCCGAATCGGTGTCGTCGATGATGATATAATTATCCGAACAAGTGGGTTCATCATCTTCTCCTCTGGGTGTTGAACCTCTCATGAACACTCCAATCTTCTCCTTAAGGTCGCCATTCTGTCTTACTAGAGCGATGATTTCTTCCATATAATCTTTACGTGTAGCCTTGAGTTCCTCTTCTAGCTCCTTGATCTTAGTCATAGCCTTCTGCAGATCCTCCATATCTGCGCACATCTGATTCTCTTGGCGTCGGATGTGTTGGTTTAATTCCTGGATATAAGCTGCGATTGATCTGTCCTTCCTGGTGTTGATCATCTCCCAATGCTCATCTCGGCGCCCACAAATCTGATAGATAGTATTCTTGAGATCCTTATGGTAAACTTCTCCAATTCATCCCATGGCAATGTGGGCTGCCATGCTCTTTCCTCGGCTCCATGTTGGTGCATCAAAGGTAAACTCTATTGGCTCCGTGACTGGTGCAAATGTCCTTCCTGGAATGTAGACTTGAATCATCCAGCGCTCCTCTTCGGGTAAAGTGGCGTTGAAGGTTCCAGTGAAGCTTGGTACTCCTATGTTCAGGTATCTAGTGACTTCCTTCAAATGATATCCAAAAGGTGAGTCTTCATCTGGTTGTGTGAACTTGATCCTTACATCCGCCATCCTAAAGAATAGAAAAGATGAGGAGTCAGAAATGAGAAGAAAGAGTAGTGATCTAGGGCTTTAGCTTAGTGGCCGCATCCTACAGTCAGCGTGTGCTCTGATACCATCTTTGTAGCGACCAGACCTCAAACAGTCTGATCTCTATGCTCAGTGTCATCCCTGGATCAGTAATGCTGACACCACACAGTACTTGGAGGATTTATAACAGAGTAGCAATCCCACACTTATTACATCGAATGTCTCAAGAGAGAACCTATTGAAATAAATATGGCTTAAGGCCATCTAAATACGATAACAACGGAAGACTTGGAAGATAAGTGAGTCCATCAACTCCAACGGCATCACTGAGTATAGAACCATGACCTAAGCACCTTACTCGTCGTCTGAAAAGTCTGCAACATGAAACATTGCAGCCCGAAAACGGGTCAGCACATGGAATATGCTGGCAATGTAACACACAGAGGAAAATATGATGGAATAAACTATACTACATGCATATTTGGCTGGTGGAAAAGCTCTATGGTTACAATTTTGCGTAAAGCCAATTTTTCCCTACTGCAAAGGAATAAATTTATTTAACTATCATGGTGGTTGTTAAACATTGAGAATGGTTGACAGCATTCTCAATCCCAATTAAAAGTACTCATTAACATCCCAACAATATTAATTAGAAGTAACATGATGATATTCACATGATATCCAAGTACTAGATACTCAATATGTCCATAACCGGGGACACGGCTAACCATGATTAGTTTATACACTCTGCAGAGGTTTGCGCACTTTTCCCCACATGACTCGATCGCCTCCGTTTGATTCCTCGCACTTCATGATGTTTGAGAAACGGATGACCGAGACATAGTCTTTCAGAAGCGCTTGCACCTTACGTAAAGGGTAGACCATACCAACCTACATCCCCTACATCTGCTAGTCTACCCTGTAAGAGTTCGCACGACTTAGTCAACTATGCTAGAGCCCATAATAGCATGTGGCTGCACACGGAAGTTTCTAGCATGAATAATCTTATGATCCCTTTGAGCCTGGGTGGCGGTCCGAAGAAAAACAGGCAAGTCCTGGAAAGCACGTGCCTCAATCCACCCAGATGTGTGTTTAAGTTGCCACCTTAATTAAACCATTAAATTTAACAATCTCACATCTGTCATGGAAATTCACTCACCCAATCCACGTCTACTAGCATAGCCTGGCATAATAAGCAAACGTAGAAGTAACTCCGAGGGGTTTGAAAATAAAATAGGTAATAGGTACTACCTCAACTACTTCCCATAACCCACAATTTAATTAGATCCTAATCATGCAATGTTTGAGGATTGATCTAATGCATAAAAACTGGGTATGAGAAAAGTATGATCAAAGTGTTACTTGCCTTGCTGATGATTCGCGAAACCTAGAGACTCGAAGTAACAGGCGGCGCACTCCGGGTATTATATCGCAGACAAACAAACAAACATGCAATAAGTACTCATCTAATGCACAGGTAAAACTCGAATAAAAGATCTAACCAGAAAGTTCAACTTAAGAACTCCGGTTTGCAAAAAGAAACAAAACAAACGAAGCAACGGAAATCAAATGGCGAAAGAAAACAGCTTCATTTTACTAATCTAGATCTAAGTCAATTTTTACAGAAGCAAAAACTTGTTTAAGTTGATTATTCGGAAAGTGGGTTTCTAGACGAAACTCTAGGCGCTTGAATCGCCTGATTCCAATAAACGAGCGAAAAGTTATACTAAAACGAAAATCGGATCAGGAATCGCGATCACAAAAATCGCGGATTAAATCTGAGAAAAAGAAAAACGACGAACGGGTTAACGAACGAGCGTTCGTTAACTAACCTAATCTGACGAACATGTCCATTAAAACGAACGAACGAGCGAACACTCGCTATTTAACCGAACCGAAAAAAAAACTGATCTAATAAAATAAACCGAAAAAAAACCCGAAGCAAACCGTTCGTTTTTTTTAAAAACGGCGGCATGCAAAACGAGACGGCGGCGAACCTCGGCGGTGGGGTCAGCGATGGCGGCGGCGGGGTCCGGCGGCGGCTCTGGCGAGGGCAGGCGGCGGCGGGCGGCGGTGGCGGCGGATCTGGCGGCGGCGGCGCGGATCTAGGGTTAGGGTTTGGGCGGGGTGGGCCGGCAGCGGGGCGCGGGTGGGCTCGGGCGGCGGCGGCTGACGGGCCTGGGGCTTGGGGCGGCGGCTATTTATTGGCGCCCCCGGGCGGAGTCCCGCTCAGGCACGACCCAAGGTTGGTTCGCTTTTTTTTAAATAATTACGCACTGAAAAGCAAATGAAAGAAATACTAATCGAACTCCAAAAATCCCGAAATAAATTTTCCCTGGCTTCTAAAATCAAGCCAGACAAGATGAACATTTATTTGGGGCCTAAATGCAATTTTGAAAAATGCGCATTTTTCCTAAATTCAAATAAAAAGGCGAAAAACTCCAAAATAAATCTTATTTGATTTTTTTTATTAAATCTTCATTATTTCTTTATTTTGGGGAAGTCATTTTATTCCCTCTCTAAAATTTTGGTAGTAGAAATAATTGAAGATAAAATAAATAAAATCAAATGATCCTATTTTCAAAACTTGAGAAAACTTAAATATGAAAATAACGAAATCCCCAACTCTCTCCATGTGTTCTTGAGTTGAGTAGAATTTCTAGGATCGAGCCAACAATGCAACAAAAATATGCTATGCAATGATGATCTAAGTATAACATTCCAAATTGAAAATTTGGGATGTTACAGCCCTTTAGTTCTTGGCTTTCACGTGCATGAGTTACAGCATGCCATCCGGCGAAAACAAGGAGAATAAGGCATATAGCCGCTGGATTTTCTTCAATTTATGGCCAAATGAGATTGCCCGGATCATAGAGCATCTGCAGAAAGGTACGTTTGTCCCTACTAGGGAGGCTAATGTCTATAAGGAACATAATATCTCAAATTTCCTTCAAAAGGAAGTGCCAATGGGTTCAGAAACTTGTTTGAAAAATAGCGACGAATGATGTTCTTTGACTTTCAGGGCCAAAAAGTCCTGCTTCAGGCAGTATCTGAGGGTACTCCGGGCCTCCTCGCACAAGCGGGGAGTATTTTCTGGATTCAGACACTCGCTGCGAGCAGTTTGAGAACTTGTGGGTCCGACACGGGCTCCGAATGACAAAATTATTACCCTTTTAGTGAACATGTGTCCATTCTATGGCAGTCCATGAAAGTACTTCATTTTCACACGCGCTTTTCGCCTAACCGCCCCAAAATTTCTTGTCCTCTATAGTGGAGATATCGTTTCGACATATATATTGATCGATGCCAGGAATGCCCTTTTGTTCTTGGCATTCACGTGCATGACTTACAGCATGCCATCCGGCGAAAACAAGGAGAATAAGGCATATAGCCGCTGGATTTTCTTCAATTTACGGCCGAATGAGATTGCCCGGATCAGAGAGCATCTGTAGAAAGGTACATTTGAGCCTACCAGGGGGGCTAATGTCTATAAGCAACATAATCTCTCGAATTTCCTTCAAAAGAAAGTGCCATTGGGTTCAGAAACTTTTCTGAAAAACAACGACAAATGATGTTCTTTGACTTTTAGGGCCAAAAAGTCCTGCTTAAGGCCGTATCTAAGGGTACTCCGGGCCTCCTGGCGCAAGCAGGGAGTGTTTTCTGGATTCGGATGCTTGCCGCGAGCAGTTTGAGAACTTGTGGGTCCGACATGGACTCCGAATGACAAAATTATGACCGTTTTAGTGAACATCTGTCCATCCTATGGGAGTCCTTGAAAGTACTTCATTTTCCCGTGCGCTCTTTGCCTAACCGCCACAAAATTTCTTGTCCTCTATAGTGGAGATATCGTTTCCACATATATATTGATCGATGCCAGGAATGCCCTTTTGTTCTTGGCTTTCACGCGCATGAGTTACAACATGCCATCCTGCGAACAAGGAGAATAAGGCATATAGCCGCTGGATTTTCTTCAATTTACGGCCAAATGAGATTGCCCGGATCATAGAGCATCTGCAGAAAGGTACGTTTGTCCCTACGAGGGGTGGTAATGTCTATAAGCAACATAATCTCACGAATTTCCTTCAAAAGGAAGTGCCAATGTGTTCAGAAACTTGTCTGAAAAACAGCGACGAATGATGTTCTTTGACTTTCAGGGCCAAAAAGTCCTGCTTAAGGCTGAATTTGAGGGTACTCTGGGCCTCCTCGCGCAAGCGCGGCGTATTTTTTTTTGGATTCATGTGCTCGCCGCGAGCAGTTTGAGTACTTATGGGTCTGACACGGACTGCTAATGACAAAATTCTAACTGTCTTAGTGAGCATCTGTCCATTCTATGACAGTCCTTGAAAGTACTTCATTTTCTCGTGCGCTTTTTGCCTGACTGCCCCTAAATTTCTTGTCCTCTATAGTGGAGATATCGTTTCCACATTTATATTGACCGATGCCAGGAATGCCCTTTAGTTCTTGTCTTTCACGTGCATGAGTTACAACATGCCATCCGGCGAAAACAAGGAGAATAAGGCATATAGCCGCTGGATTTTCTTCAATTTACGGCCAAATGAGATTTCCCGGATCATAGAGCATCTGCAGAAATGTATGTTTGTCCCTACCAGGGGAGTTAATGTCTATAAGGAACATAATCTCTCAAATTTCCTTCAAAAGGAAGTGCCAATGGGTTCAAAAACTTGTCTGAAAAATAGCGAGGAATTATGTTCTTTGACTTTCAGGGCCAAAAAGTCCTGCTTAAGGCCGTATCTGAGGGTACTCCGGGCCTCCTCACGCAAGCGGGGAGTATTTTCTGGATTCAGACGCTCCCTGCTAGCAGTTTGAGAACTAGTGGGTCCGACATGGGCTCCGAATGGCAAAATTATTACCCTTTTAGTGAACATCTGTCCATTCTATGGCGGTCCTTGAAAGTACTTCATTTTCACGTGTGCTTTTCCCCTAACCGCCCCAAAATTTCTTGTCCTCTATAGTGGAGATATCGTTTCCACATATATATTGATCGATGCCAGGAATGCCCTTTTGTTCTTGGCTTTTACGCGCATGAGTTAAAGCATGCCATCTGGCGAAAACAAGGAGAATAAGGTATATAGCCGCTGGATTTTCTTCAATTTACGGCCAAATGAGATTGCCCGGATCATAGAGCATCTGCAGAAAGGTACGTTTGTCCCTACCAGGGGGGCTAATGTCTATAAGGAACATAATCTCTCAAATTTCCTTCAAAAGGAAGTGCCAATGGGTTCAGAAACTTGTCTGAAAAACTGCGACGAATGATGTTCTTTGAGTTTCAGTGCAAAAAAGTCTTGCTTAAGGCTAAATTTGAGGGTACTCCGGGCCTCCTGGCGCAAGCGCGGAGTATTTTTTTTTGGATTCACGTGCTCGCCGCGAGCAGTTTGAGTACTTATGGGTCTGACACGGAATGCTAATGACAAAATTATGACCGTCTTGGTGAGCATCTGTGCATTCTATGGCAGTCCTTGAAAGTACTTCATTTTCTGGTGCGCTTTTTGGCTGGGCCCCAAAATTTCTTGTCCTCTAGAGTGGAGATATCTTTCCACATATATATTGACCGATGCCAGGAATGCCCTTTAGTTCTTGGCTTTCACGTGCATGAGTTACAACATGCCATTCGGCGAAAACAAGGAGAATAAGGCATATAGCCGCTGGATTTTCTTCAATTTACGGCCAAATGAGATTGCCCGGATCATAGAGCATCTGCAGAAAGGTACGTTTGTCCCTACCAGGGGAGTTAATGTCTATAAGGAACATAATCTCTCAAATTTCCTTCAAAAGGAAGTGCCAATGGGTTCAGAAACTTGTCTGAAAAACAGCGACGAATGATGTTCTTTGACTTTCAGGGCCAAAAAGTCCTGCTTAAGGCTGAATTTGAGGGTACTCTGGGCCTCCTGGCGCAAGCGCGGAGTATTTTTTTGGATTCGCGTGCTCGCCGCGAGCAGTTTGAGTAATTATGGGTCCGACACGGACTGCTAATGACAAAATTATGACCGTCTTAGTGAGCATCTGTCCATTCTATGGCAGTCCTTGAAAGTGCTTCATTTTCTCGTGCGCTTTTTGCCTGACTGCCCCTAAATTTCTTGTCCTCTATAGTGCAGATATTGTTTCCACATATATATTGACCGATGCCAGGAATGCCCTTTAGTTCTTGGCTTTCACGTGGATGAGTTACAACATGCCATCCGGCGAAAACAAGGAGAATAAGGCATATAGTCGCTGGATTTTCTTCAATTTACGGCCAAATGAGATTGCCCGGATCATAGAGCATCTGCAGAAAGGTACGTTTGTCCCTCCCAGGGGAGTTAATGTCTATAAGGAACATAATCTCTCAAATTTCCTTCAAAAGGAAGTGCCAATGGGTTCAGAAACTTGTCTGAAAAATAGCAACGAATTATGTTCTTTGACTTTCAGGGCCAAAAAGTCCTGCTTAAGGCTGTATCTGAGGGTACTCCGGGCCTCCTCACGCAAGCGGGGAGTATTTTCTGGATTCAGACACTCCCTGCTAGCAGTTTGAGAACTAGTGGGTCCGACACGGGCTCCGAATGAGAAAATTATTACCCTTTTAGTGAACATCTGTCCATTCTATGGCAGTCCTTGAAAGTACTTCATTTTCACGTGCGCTTTTCGCCTAACCGCCCCAAAATTTCTTGTCCTCTATAGTGGAGATATCGTTTCCTCATATATAATGATCGATGCCAGGAATGCCCTTTTGTTCTTGGCTTTTACACGCATGAGTTAAAGCTTGCCATCTGGCGAAAACAAGGAGAATAAGGTATATAGCCACTGGATTTTCTTCAATTTACGGCCAAATGAGAATGCCCGGATCATAGAGCATCTGCAGAAAGGTACGTTTGTCCCTACCAGGTTGGATAATGTCTATAAGCAACATAATCTCGCGAATTTCCTTCAAAAGGAATTGCCAATGGGTTCAGAAACTTGTCTGAAAAACAACGACGAATTATGTTCTTTAACTTTCAGGGCCAAAAAGTCCTGCTTAAGGCCGTATTTGAGGGTACTACGGGCCTCCTGGCGCAAGCGGGGAGTATTTTCTACATTCGGACGCTCGCCGCGAGTAGTTTGAGAACTTGTGGGTCCGACACGGACTCCGAATGACAAAATTATGACCATTTTAATGAACATCTGTCCATTCTATGGCCGTCCTTGAAAGTACTTCATTTTCCCGTGTGCTCTTTGCCTAACCGCCGCAAAATTTCTTGTCCTCTATAGTGGAGATATCGTTTCCACATATATATTGATCGATGCCAGGAATGCCCTTTTGTTCTTGGCTTTCACGTGCATGAGTTACAGCATGCCATCCGGCAAAAACAAGGAGAATAAGGCATATAGCCGCTGGATTTTCTTCAATTTACGGCCAAATGAGATTGCCCGGATCATAGAGCATCTGCAGAAAGGTACTTTGCCCCTACCAGGGGGGATAATGTCTATAAGCAACATAATCTCACGAATTTCCTTCAAAAGGAAGTGCCAATGGGTTCAGAAACTTGTCTGAAAAACAACGACGAATGATGTTCTTTGACTCTCAGGGCAAAAAAGTCTTGCTTAAGGCTAAATTTAAGGGTACTCCGGGCCTCCTGGCGCAAGCGCGGAGTATTTTTTTTTGGATTCACGTGTTCGCCGCGAGCAGTTTGAGTACTTATGGGTCCGATGCGGAATGCTAATGACAAAATTATGACAGTCTTGGTGAGCATCTATGCATTCTATGGCAGTCCTTGAAAGTACTTCATTTTCTCGTGCGCTTTTTGGCTGACTGCCCCAAAATTTCTTGTCCTCTATAGTGGAGATATCGTTTCCACATATATATTGATCGATGCCAGGAATGCCCTTTAGGTCTTGGCTTTCACGCGCATGAGTTAGCATGCCATCCGGCGAAACCAAGGAGAATAAGGCATATAGCCGCTGGATTTTCTTCAATTTACGGCCAAATGAGATTGCCCGGATCATAGAGCATCTGCAGAAAGATACGTTTGTCCCTACCAGGGGAGTTAATGTCTATAAGGAACATAATCTCTCAAATTTCCTTCAAAAGGAACTGCCAATGGGTTCAGAAACTTGTCTGAAAAATAGCGAGGAATTATGTTCTTTGACTTTCAGGGCCAAAAAGTCCTGTTTAAGGCCGTATGTGAGGGTACTCCAGGCCTCGTCACGCAAGCGGGGAGTATTTTCTGGATTCAGACGCTCCCTGCTAGCAGTTTGAGAACTAGTGGGTCCGACACGGGCTCCGAATGACAAAATTATTACCCTTTTAGTGAACATCTGTCCATTCTATGGCAGTCCTTGAAAGTACTTCATTTTCACGTGCGCTTTTCTCCTAACCGCCCCAAAAATTTTGTCCTCTATAGAGGAGATATCGTCTCCACATATATATTGATCGATGCCAGGAATGCTCTTTTGTTCTTGGCTTTTACGCGCATGAGTTAAAGCATGCCATCTGGCGAAAACAAGGAGGAAAAGGTATATAGCCGCTGGATTTTCTTCAATTTACGGCCAAATGAGATTGCCCGGATCATAGAGCATCTGCAGAAAGGTACGTTTGTCCCTACCAGGGGGGCTAATGTCTATAAGGAACATAATCTCTCAAATTTCCTTCAAAAGGAAGTGCCAATGGGTTCAGAAACTTGTCTGAAAAACAACGACGAATGATGTTCTTTGAGTTTCAGGGCAAAAAAGTCTTGCTTAAGGCTAAATTTGAGGGTACTCCGGGCCTTCTGGCGCAAGCGCAGAGTAGTTTTTTTGGATTCACAAGCTCGCCGCGAGTAGTTTGAGTACTTATGGGTCCGACACGGAATGCTAATGACAAAATTATGACCGTCTTGGTGAGCATCTGTGCATTCTATGGCAGTCCTTGAAAGTACTTCATTTTCTCGTGCGCTTTTTGGCTGACGGCCCCAAAATTTCTTGTCCTCTATAGTGGAGATATCATTTCCACATATATATTGATCGATGCCAGGAATGCCCTTTAGGTCTTGGCTTTCACGCGCATGAGTTAGCATGCCATCCGGCGAAAACAAGGAGAATAAGGCATATAGCCGCTGGATTTTCTTCAATTTACGGCAAATTGAGATTGCCCGGATCATAGAGCATCTGCAGAAAGGTATGTTTGTCCCTACCAGGGGGGATAATGTCTATAAGCAACATAATATCATGAATTTCCTTCAAAAGGAAGTGCCAATGGGTTCAGAAACTTGTCTGAAAAACAGCGACGAATGATGTTGTTTGACTTTCACGGCCAAAAAGTCCTGCTTAAGGCTGAATTTGAGGGTACTCTGGGCCTCCTGGCGCAAGCGCGGAGTATTTTTTTGGATTCGCGTGCTCGCCGCGAGCAGTTTGAGTACTTATGGGTCCGACACGGACTGCTAATGACAAAATTATGACCGTCTTAGTGAGCATCTGTCCATTCTATGGCAGTCCTTGAAAGTACTTCATTTTCTCGTGCGCTTTTTGCCTGACTGCCCCTAAATTTCTTGTCCTCTATAGTGGAGATATCGTTTCCACATATATATTGACCGATGCCAGGAATGCCCTTTAGTTCTTGGCTTTCACGTGGATGAGTTACAACATGCC
This sequence comes from Triticum aestivum, assembly GCF_018294505.1. NCBI lineage: Eukaryota > Viridiplantae > Streptophyta > Magnoliopsida > Poales > Poaceae > Triticum > Triticum aestivum. Next base: position 386,038,346 of record NC_057810.1, on the reverse strand, counting down.
ATCCGGCGAAAACAAGGAGAATAAGGCATATAGCCGCTGGATTTTGTTCAATTTACGGCCAAATGAGATTGCCCGGATCATAGAGCATCTGCAGAAAGGTACGTTTGTCCCTACCAGGGGAGTTAATGTCTATAAGGAACATAATCTCTCAAATTTCCTTCAAAAGGAAGTGCCAATGGGTTCAGAAACTTGTCTGAAAAATAGCGACGAATTATGTTCTTTGACTTTCAGGGCCAAAAAGTCCTCCTTAAGGCCGTATCTGAGGGTACTCCGGGCCTCCTCACACAAGCGGGGAGTATTTTCTGGATTCAGACGCTCCCCGCTAGCAGTTTGAGAACTAGTGGGTCCGACACGGGCTCCGAATGACAAAATTATTACCCTTTTAGTGAACATCTGTCCATTCTATGGCAGTCCTTGAAAGTACTTCATTTTCACGTGCGCTTTTCGCCTAACCGCCCCAAAATTTCTTGTCCTCTATAGTGGAGATATCGTTTCCACATATATATTGATCGATTCCAGGAATGCCCTTTTGTTCTTGGATTTTACGTGCATGAGTCAAAGCATGCCATCTGGCGAAAACAAGGAGAATAAGGTATATAGCCGCTGGATTTTCTTCAATTTACAGCCAAATGAGATTGCCCGGATCATAGAGCATCTGCAGAAAGGTACATTTGTCCCTACCAGGGGGGATAATGTCTATAAGGAACATAATCTCTCAAATCTCCTTCAAAAGGAAGTGCCAATGGTTTCAGAAACTTGTCTAGAAAACAGCAACGAGTGATGTTCTTTGACTTTCAGGGCCAAAAAGTCCTGCTAAAGGCCGTATCTGAGGGTACTCCGGGCCACCTCGCGCAAGCGGGGAGTATTTTCTGGATTCAAACGCTTCTAGTGAACATCTGAGGGTACTCCGGGCCTCGCCGCGAGCAGTTCGAGTACTTGTGGGTCCGACACGGGCTCCGAAAGACAAAATTATTACCCTTCTAGTGAACATCTGCCCATTCTATGGCAGTCCTTGAAAGTACTTCACTTTCGCGTGCGCTTTTTCCCTAACCGGCCCAAAATTTCTTGTCCTCTATAGTGGAGATATCTATTCCACATATATATTGATCGATGCCAGGAATGCCCTTTTGGTCTTGGCTTTCATGCGCATGAGTTAGCATGCCATCCGGCGAAAACAAGGAGAATAAGGCATATAGCCGCTGGATTTTCTTCAGTTTACGACCAAATGAGATTGCCCGGATCATAGAGCATCTGCAGAAAGGTAGGTTTGTCCCTACCATGGGGGATAATGTCTATAAGAAACATAATCTTGAGAATTTCCTTCAAAAGGAATTGCCAATGGGTTCAGAAACTTGTCTGAAAAACAGCGACGAATGATGTTCTTTAACTTTCAGGGCCAAAAAGTCTTGCTTAAGGCCATATTTGAGGGTACTACGGGCTCCTAGCGCAAGCGGGGATTATTTTCTGGATTCGGACGCTCGCCGCGAGTAGTTTAAGAACTTGTGGGTCCGACACGGACTCTGAATGACAAAATTATGACCGTTTTAGTGAACATCTCTCCATTCTATGGCCGTCCTTGAAAGTACTTCATTTTGCCGTGCGCTCTTTGCCTAACCGCCGCAAAATTTCTTGTCCTCTATAGTGGAGATATCGTTTCCACACATATATTGATCGATGCCAGGAATGCCCTTTTGGTCTTGGGTCTGACATGGAATGCCAATGACAAAATTATGACCGTCTTGGTGAGCATCTCTGCATTCTAAGGCAGTCCTTGAAAGTACTTCATTTTCTCGTGCGCTTTTTGGCTGACTGCCCCAAAATTTCTTGTCCTCTATAGTGGAGATATCCTTTCCACATTTATATTGACCGATGCCAGGAATGCCCTTTAGTTCTTGGCTTTCACGCGCATGAGTTAGCCTGCCATCCAGCAAAAACAAGGAGAATAAGGCATATAGCCGCTGGATTTTCTTCAATTTACGGCCAAATGAGATTGCCCGGATCATAGAGCATCTGCAGACAGGTACGTTTGTCCCTACCAGGGGGGATAATGTCTATAAGCAACCTAATCTCACGAATTTCCTTCAAAAGGAAGTGCCAATGGGTTCAGAAACTTGTCTGAAAAATAGCGATGAATGATGTTCTTTGACTTTCAGGGTCAAAAAGTCCTGCTTAAGGCCGTATCTGAGGGTACTCCGGGCCTCCTCGCGCAAGCGTGAAGTATTTTCTAGATTCGGACACTCACTGTGAGAAGCTTGAGAACTTGTGGGTCCGACACAGGCTCCGAATGACAAAATTATTACCCTTTTAGTGAACATGCGTCCATTCTATGGCAGTCCTTGAAAGTACTTCATTTTCACGTGCGCTTTTTGCCTAACCGCCCCAAAATTTCTTGTCCTCTATAGTTGAGATATCGTTTCCACATATATATTGATCGATGCCCGGAATGCCCTTATGTTCTTGGCTTTCACGCGCATGAGTTACAGCATGCCATCCGGAGAAAACAAGGAGAATAAGGCATATAGCTGCTGGATATTCTTCAATTTATGGCCAAATGAGATTGCCGGATCATAGAGCATCTGCAGAAAGGTACGTTTGTCCCTACCAGGGGGAATAATGTGTATAAGCAACATAATCTTGCGATTTTCCTTCAAAAGGAAGTGCCCATGGTTCAGAAACTTGTCTGAAAAACAGCAACGAATGATGTTCTTTGACTTTCAGGGCCAAAAAGTCCTCCTTAAGGCTGAATTTGAGGGTACTGCGGGCCTCCTGGCGCCAGCACGGAGTATTTTTTTGGATTCGCACGCTCGCCGGGAGTAGTTTGAGTACTTATGGGTCTGACACGGACTCCTAATGACAAAATTATGACCATCTTAGTGAGCATCTGTCCATTCTATGGCAATCCTTGAAAGTACTTCATTTTCTCGTGCACTTTTTGCTTGACTGCCCTAAAATTTCTTGTCCTCTATAGTGGAGATATTGTTTCAACATATATAGTGACCGATGCCAGGAATGCCCTTTAGTTCTTGGCTTTCACGTGCATGAGTTACAGCTTGCCATCCTGCAAAAACAAGGAGAATAAGGCATATAGCCGCTGGATTTTCTTTAATTTACGGCCAAATGAGATTGCCCGGATCATAGAGTATCTGCAGAAAGGTACGTTTGTCCCTACTAGGGGGCCAAATGTCTATAAGGAACATAATCTCTCAAATTTCCTTCAAAAGGAAGTGCCAATGAGTTCAGAAACTTGTCCGAAAAATAGCGACGAATGATGTTCTTTGACTTTTAGGGCCAAAAAGTCCTACTTAAGGCCGTATCTGAGGGTACTCCGGGCCTCCTCGCGCAAGTGGGGAGTATTTGCTGGATTCAAACGCTTGCCGCGAGCAGTTTGAGAAATTGTGGGTCCACACGGGCTCCGAATGAGAAAATTATTACCCTTCTACTGAACATCTGTCCATTCTATGGCAGTCCTTCAAAGTACTTCATTTTCACGTGTGCTTTTTGCCTAACCGCCCCAAAATTTCTTGTCCTCTATAGTTGAGATATCGTTTCCACATATATGTTGATCGATGCCAGGAATGCCCTTATGTTCTTGGCTTTCACGCCCATGAGTTACAGCATGCCATCCGGCGAAAACAAGGAGAATAAGGCATATAGCCGCAGGATTTTCTTCAATTTACGGCCAAATGAGATTGCCCGGATCAAAGAGCATCTGCAGAAAGGTGCGTTTGTCCCTACCAGGGGGAATAATGTCTATAAGCAACATAATCTCGCAAATTTCCTTCAAAAGGAAGTGCCAATGGTTCAGAAACTTGTCTGAAAACAACGACGAATGATGTTCTTTGACTTTCGGGGCCAAAAAGTCCTGCTTAAGGCTGAATTTGAGGGTACTCCGGGCCTCCTGGCGCCAGCACGGAGTATTTTTTTGGATTCGCGTGCTCGCCGGGAGTAGTTTGAGTGCTTATGGGTCTGACATGGACTACTAATGACAAAATTATGACCGTCTTAGTGAGCATCTGTCCATTCTATGGCAATCTTTGAAAGTACTTCATTTTCTCGTGCGCTTTTTGCCTGACTGCCCCAAAATTTCTTGTCCCCTATAGTGGAGATATCGTTTCCACATATATATTGACCGATGCCAGGAATGCCCTTTAGTTCTTGGCTTTGATGTGCATGAGTTACAACATGCCAACCGGTGAAAACAAGGAGAATAAGGCATATAGCCGCTGGATTTTCTTCAATTTGCGGCCAAATGAGATTGCCCGGATCATAGAGCATCTGCAGAAACGTATGTTTGTCCCTACCAGGGGGGCTAATGTCTATAAGGAACATAATCTCTCAAATTTCCTTCAAAAGGAAGTGCCAATGGATTCAGAAACTTGTCTGAAAAACAGCGACGAATGATGTTCTTTGACTTTCAGGGCCAAAAAGTCCTGCTTCAGGCAGTATCTGAGGGGACTCCGGGCCTCCTCGCACAAGCGGGGAGTATTTTCTGGATTTAGACGCTCACTACGAGCAGTTTGAGAACTTGTGGGTCTGACACGGGCTTCGAATGACAAAATTATTACCCTTTTAGTGAACATGTGTCCATTCTATGGCAGTCCATGAAAGTACTTCATTTTCACGCGCGCTTTTCGCCTAACCGCCCCAAAATTTCTTGTCCTCTATAGTGGAGATATCGTTTCCACATATATATTGATCGATGACAGGAATGCCCTTTTGTTCTTCGCTTTCAGCGCATGAGTTACAACATACCATCCGGCGAAAACAAGGAGAATAAGGCATATAGCCGCTGGATTTTCTTCAATTTAAGGCCAAATGAGATTACCCGGATCATAGAGCATCTGTAGAAAGGTACGCTTGAGCCTACCAGGGGGGCTAATGTCTATAAGCAACATAATCTCTCAAATTTCCTTCAAAAGGAAGTGCCAATGGGTTCAGAAACTTTTCTGAAAAACAGCGACGAATGATGTTCTTTGACTTTCAGGGCAAAAAATCCTGCTTAACGCTAAATTTGAGGGTACTCCGGGCAGTTTGAGTACTTATGGGTCCGACACGGAATGCTAATGACAAAATTATGAACGTCTTGGTGAGCACCGGTGCATTCTATGGCAGTCCTTGAAACTACTTCATTTTCTCGTGCGCTTTTAGGCTGACTGCCCCAAAATTTCTTGTCCTCTATAGTGGAGATATCGTTTCCACATATATATTGACCGATGCCAGGAATGCCCTTTAGTTCTTGGCTTTCATGTGCATGAGTTACAACATGCCATCCGGCGAAAACAAGGAGAATAAGGCATATAGCCGCTGGATTTTCTTCAATTTACGGCCAAATGAGATTGCCCGGATCATAGAGCATCTGTAGAAAGGTACGCTTGTTCCTACTAGGGGGGCAAATGTCTATAAGGAACATAATCTCTCAAATTTCCTTCAAAAGGAAGTGCTAATGGGTTCAGAAACTTGTCTGAAAAACCGCGACGAATGATGTTCTTTGACTTTCAGGGCCAAAAAGTCCTGCTTCAGGCAGTATCTCAGGGTACTCCGGGCCTCCTCGCACAAGCGGGGAGTATTTTCTGGATTCAGACGATCGCTACGAGCAGTTTGAGAACTTGTGGGTCCGACATGGACTCCGAATGACAAAATTATTACCCTTTTAGTGAACATCTGTCCATTCTATGGCAGTCCTTGAAAGTACTTCATTTTCCCGTACGCTCTTTCCCTAACCGCCCCAAAATTTCTTGTCCTCTATAGTGGAGATATCGTTTCCACATATATATTGATTGATGGCAGGAATGCCCTTTTGTTCTTGGCTTTCACGTGCATAAGTTACAGCATGCCATCCGGCGAAAACAAGGAGTATAAGGCATATAGCCGCTGGATTTTCTTCAATTTGCGGCCAAATGAGATTGCCCGGATCATAGAGCATCTGCAGAAATGTACGTTTGTCCCTACCAGGGGGGATAATGTCTATATGTTGGGGAACGTAGTAGAAATTCAAAATTTTCCTACGTAACACCAAGATCTATCTATGGAGAGACCAGCAACGAGTAGAAAGGGGAGTGCATCTACATACCCTTGTAGATCGCTAAGCGGAAGCGTTCAAGTGAACGGGGTTGATGGAGTCGTACTCGTCGTGATTCAGATCACCGATGATCCTAGTGCCGAACGGACGGCACCTCCGCGTTCAACACACGTACAGCTCGATGATGTCTCCCACGCCTTGATCCAGCAAGGAGAGAGGGAGAGGTTGAGGAAGACTCCATCCAGCAGCAGCACAACGGCGTGGTGGTGATGGAGGAGCGTGGCAATCCTGCAGGGCTTCGCCAAGCACCTACGGGAGAGGAGGAGGTGTCACGGGAGGGAGGGAGGCGCCAAGGGCTCAGGTATGGATGCCCTCCCTCCCCTCCACTATATATAGGGGCAGGGGAGAGGGGGGAGGCACAGCCTTGCCCCCGCCTCCAAGGAAGGGTGCGGATAAGGAGGGGGGAGGAGTCCATCCTCCCCAAGGCACCTCGGAGGTGCCTTCCCCCTTTAGGACTCTCCCTTTTTTCCTTTATCTTGGCGCATGGGACTCTAGGGGCTGGTGCCCTTGGCCCATGTAGGCCAAGGCGCACCCCCTATAGCCCATGTGGCCCCCCGGGGCAGGTGGCCCCACCCGGTGGGCCCCCGGGACCCTTCCGGTGGTCCCGGTACAATACCGATGACCCCGAAACTTGTCCCGATGGCCGAAACAGGACTTCCTATATATAAATCTTTACCTCCGGACCATTCCGGAACTCCTCGTAACGTCCGGGATCTCATCCGGGACTCCGAACAACATTCGGTAACCACATACAAGCTTCCTTTATAACCCTAGCGTCATCGAACCTTAAGTGTGTAGACCCTACGGGTTCGGGAGACATGTAGTCATGACCGAGATGTTCTCCGGTCAATAACCAACAGCGGGATCTGGATACCCATGTTGGCTCCCACATGTTCCACGATGATCTCATCGGATGAACCACGATGTCAAGGACTCAATCAATCCCGTATACAATTCCATTTGTCTAGCGGTATGGTACTTGCCCGAGATTCGATCGTCGGTATGCCGATACCTTGTTCAATCTCGTTACCGGCAAGTCTCTTTACTCGTTCCGTAACACATCATCCCGTGATCAACCCCTTGGTCACATTGTGCACATTATGATGATGTCCTACCGAGTGGGCCCAGAGATACCTCTCCGTTTACACGGAGTGACAAAATCCCAATCTCGATTCGTGCCAACCCAACAGACACTTTCAGAGATACCCGTAGTGTACCTTTATAGCCACCCAGTTACGTTGTGACGTTTGGCACACCCAAAGCACTCCTATGGTATCCGGGAGTTGCACAATCTCATGGTCTAAGGAAATGATACTTGACATTAGAAAAGCTTTAGCATACGAACTACATGATCTTGTGCTAGGCTTAGGATTGGGTCTTGTCCATCACATCATTCTCCTAATGATGTGATCCCGTTATCAACGACATCCAATGTCCATGGTCAGGAAACCGTAACCATCTATTGATCAACGAGCTAGTCAACTAGAGGCTTACTAGGGATATGGTGTTGTCTATGTATCCACACATGTATCTGAGTTTCCTATCAATACAATTCTAGCATGGATAATAAACAATTATCATGAACAAGGAAATATAATAATAATCAATTTATTATTGCCTCTAGGGCATATTTCCAACAGTCTCCCACTTGCACTAGAGTCAATAATCTAGTTCACATCACCATGTGATTAACACTGACAGGTCACATCACCATGTGACCAACATCCAAAGAGTCTTGGGTTTGATCATGTTGCTTGTGAGAGAGGTTATAGTCAACGGGTCTGAACCTTTCAGATCCGTGTGTGCTTTACAAATCTCTATGTCATCTCCTAGATGCAGCTACCACGTTCTATTTGGAGCTATTCCAAATAACTGTTCTACTTGGAGCTATTCTAAATTGTTGCTCCATTATACATATCCGGTATCTCTACTCAGAGCTATCCGAATAGGTGTTAAGCTTGCATCGTCGTAACCCTTTACGACGAACTCTTTTACCACCTCCATAATTGAGAAAATTCCTTAGTCCACTAGTTACTAAGGATAACTTTGACCGCTGTCCTGTGATCCATTCTTGGATCACTCTTGTACCCCTTGACTGACTCATGGTAAAGCACACTTCAGGTGCGGTACACAGCATAGCATACTGTAGAGCCTATGTCTTAAGCATAGGGGACGACCTTCATTCCTTTCTCTCTATTCTGCCATGGTCGAGCTTAAAGTCTTAACTTCATACCTTACAACTCAGGCAAGAACTCCTTCTTTGACTGATCCATCTTGAACACCTTCAAGATCACGTCAAGGCATGTGCTCATTTGAAAGTACTATTAAGCGTTTTGATCTATCCTTATAGATCTTGATGCTCAATGTTCAAGTAGCTTAATCCAGGTTTTGTATTGAAAACACTTTCCAAATAACCCTATATGCTTTCCAGAAATTCTACGTCATTTCTGATCATTAATATGTCAACAACATATACTCATCAGAAATTCTATAGTGCTCCCACTCACTTCTTTGGAAATACAAGTTACTCATAAACTTTGTATACACCCAAAATCTTTGATCATCATCAAAGCATACATTCCAACTCCGAGATGCTCACTCCAGTCCACAGAAGGATTGCTGGAGCTTTGCATACTTATTAGCATATTTCAGGATAGACAAAACCTTCCGGTTGTATCACATACAACCTTTCCTCAAGAATCGTCGAGGAAACAATGTTTTGACATCCTATCTGCAAGATTTCATAAATAATGCAGTAATTGCTAATATAATTCCAACAGACTCTTAGCATCACTACGAGTGAGAAAGTCTCACCGCACTCAACTCCTTGAACTTTTCGAAAAACATCTCAACGACAAGTCGAGCTTTCTCAATGGTGACACTTACCATCATTGTCTGTCTTCCTTTTAAAATCCATCTGCACTCAACAGCCTTACGACCATCGAGTTGTTCTGCCAAAGTCTACACTTTGTTTTCATACATGGATCCTATCTCGGATTTTATGGCTTCTAACCATTTATCGGAATCCGGGCCCACCATCGCTTCTCCATAGCTCGTAGGTTCATTGTTGTCTAGCAACATGACCTTCAAGACAGGATTACTGTACCACTCTGAAGTAGTACGTATCCTTGTCACCCTACGAGGTTCGGTAGTGACTTGATCCGAAACTTCATGATCACTATCATAAGCTTCCACTTCAATTGGTGTAGGTGCCACAGGAACAACTTCCTGTGTCCTGCTACACACTTGTTGAAGTGACGGTTCAATAACCTCATCAAGTCTCCACCATCCTCCCACTCAATTTTTCGAGAGAAACCTTTCCTCGAAAAAGGACCCGATTCAAGAAACAATCCCTATTGCTTTCGGATCTGAATTAGGAGGTATACCCTACTGTTTTTGGGTGTCCTATGAAGATGGATTTTATCTGCTTTGGGTTCGAGCTTATCAACCTGAAACCTTTTCACATAAGCGTCGCAGCCCCAAACTTTCAAAAAACGGCAACTTAGGTTTCTCCAAACCATAGTTCATATGGTGTCGTCTCAACGAAATTATGTGGTGCCCTATTTAAAGTGAATGTGGTTGTCTCTAATGCCTAACCCATGAACGATAGTGGTAACTCGATAAGAGACATCATGGTATGCACCATATCCAATAGGGTGCAACTATGACGTTTGGACACACCATCACACTATGGTGTTCCAGGCTGTATCAGTTGTGAAACAATTTCCACAATGTCTTAATTCTGTGCCAAACTCGTGATTCAGATATTCATCTCTATGATCATATCATACATCTTTTATCCTCTTGTCACGACGATTTTTCAACTTCACACTGAAATTACTTGAACCTTTCAATAATTCAGACTCGTGATTCATCAAGTAAATATTCTCAACATCTACTCGAATCATCTGTGAAGTAAGAACATAACGATATTCACTGCATGCCTCAGCACTCATTGGACTGCACACATCAAAATGTGTTGCTTCCAACAAGTTGCTATCTTGTTCCATCTTACTGAAAACGAGGCTTTTCAGTCATCTAGCCCATGTGGTATGATTTGCATGTCCCAAGTGATTTCAAAATCAAGTGAGTCAAAACGGTCCATCTGCATGGAGTTTCTTCATGCATATACACCAATAGACATGGTTCGCATGTCTCAAACTTTTCAAAAACGAGTGAGCCCAAAGATCCATCAATATGGAGCTTCTTCATGCGTTTTATACCGATATGACTTACATGGCAGTGCCACAAGTAGGTGGTACTATCATTACTATTTTTTGGCATGAACATGTGTATCACTACGATCGAGATTTAATAAACCATTCATTTTAGGTGTAAGACCATTGAAGGTATTATTCAAATAAACAGAGTAACCATTATTCTCCTTAAATGAATAACCGTATTGCGATAGACGTAATCCAATCATGTCTATGCTCAACGCAAACACCAAATAACAATTATTTAGGTTTAACACCAATCTCTTTGGTAGAGGGAGCGTGCGATGCTTGACCATATCAAGCTTGGAAAAACTTCCAACACATATCGTCAGCTCACCTTTAGCTAGTCTCCGTTTTATTCTGTAGCTTTTATTTCGAGTTACTAACACTTAGCAACCGAACCGGTATCTAATACCCTGGTGCTACTAGGAGTACTAGCAAAGTACACATTAACACAATGTATATCCAATATACTTCTATCGACCTTGCCAGCCTTCTTATCTACCAAGTATCTAGGGTAATTCTGCTCTAGTGGTTGTTCCCCTTATTACAGAAGCACTTAGTCTCGGGTTTGGGTTTTACCTTGGGTTTCTTCACTAGAGCAGTAGCTGATTTGCCGTTTCATGAAGTATCCCTTCTTGCCCTTGCCCTTCTTGAAACTAGTGGTTTCACCAACCATCAACAATTGATGCTCCTTCTTGATTTCTACTTTCGCGGTGTCAAACATCGCGAATACCTCAAGGATCATCATATATATCCCTGATATGTTATAGTTCATCACGAAGCTCTACCAGCTTGGTGGCAATGACTTTGGAGAACCATCACTATCTTATCTGGAAGATCAACTCCCACTCGATTCAAATGATTGTTGTACTCAGACAATCTGAGCACAAGCTCAACAATTGAGCTTTTCTCCTTAGTTTGCAGGTTAAGAAAGTCATCGGAGGTCTTATACCTCTTGACATAGGCACGAGCCTGAAATCCCAATTTCAGCCCTCAAAACATCTCATATGTTTCGCGATGTTTCAAAAATGTCTTTGGTGCCTCAACTCTAAACCGTTTAACTGAACTATCACGTAGTTATCAAAACGTGTATGTCCGATGTTCGCAACATCCACAGACGACGTTTGGGGTTCAGCACACTGAGCGGTGCATTAAGGACATAAGCTTTCTACTGTCCGCATAATCGCTACTATCAACTTTCAACTATATTTTCTCAAGGAACATATCTAAACAGTAGAACTATAGCGTGAGCTACGACATAATTTGCAAAAACCTTTTGACTATGTTCAGGATAATTAAGTTCATCTTATGAACTCCCACTCAGATAGACATCCCTCTAGTCATCTAAGTGATTACATGATCCGAGTCAAACTAGGCCGTGTCCGATCATCACGTGAGACGGACTAGTCATCATCGGTGAACATCTTCATGTTGATCGTATCTTCTATACGACTCATGCTCGACCTTTCGGTCTCCGTGTTCCGAGGCCGTGTCTGTACATGCTAGGCTCGTCAAGTTAACCCTAAGTGTTTCGCATGTGTTCCGAGGCCATGTCTGTACATGCTAGGCTCGTCAACACCCGTTGTATTTGAACGTCTGAATAAAACACCCGATCATCACGTGATGTTTTGAAACAGCGAACTGTCGCAACGGTGCACAGTTAGGGGAGAACACTTCTTGAAATTGTTGTAAGGGATCGTCTTATTTACTACCGTCGTTCTAAGCAAATAAGATGTATAAACATGATAAACATCACATGCAATCAAATAGTGACATGATATGGCCATCATCACTTTGCTCCTTTTGATCTCCATCTTCGGGGCTCCATGATCATCATCGTCACCGGCATGACACCATGATCTCCATCATCATGATCTCCATCATCGTGTCTTCATGAAGTTGCCTCGCCAACTATTACTTATACTACTATGACTAACGGTTAGCAATAAAGTAAAGTAATTACATGACGTTTAAGTTGACACGCAGGTCACAAATAAATAAAGACAACTCCTATGGCTCCTGCCAGTTGTCATACTCATCGACATGCAAGTCGTGATTCCTATTACAAGAACATGATCAATCTCATACATCACATATATCATTCATCACATCCTTTTTGGCCATATCACATCACATAGCATACCCTGCAAAAACAAGTTAGACGTCCTCTAATTGTTGTTTGCATGTTTTACGTGGCTGCTATGGGTTTCTAGCAAGAACGTTTCTTACCTACGCATGAACCACAACGTGATATGCCAATTGCTATTTACCCTTCATAAGGACCCTTTTCATCGAATCCGATCCGACTAAAGTGGGAGAGACAGACACCCGCCAGCCACCTTATGCAATTAGTGCATGTTTGTCGGTGGAACCGGTCTCACGTAAGCGTACGTGTAAGGTTGGTCTGGGCCGCTTCATCCCACGATGCCGCCGAATCAAGATAAGACTAGTAACGGCAACATATTGAACAATATCGACGCCCACAACTACTTTGTGTTCTACTCGTGCAAAGAATCTACGCAATAGACCTAGCTCATGATGCCACTGTTGGGGAACGTAGCAGAAATTCAAAATTTTCCTACGTAACACCAAGATCTATCTATGGAGAGACCAGCAACGAGTAGAAAGGGGAGTGCATCTACATACCCTTGTAGATCGCTAAGCGGAAGCGTTCAAGTGAACGGGGTTGATGGAGTCGTACTCGTCGTGATTCAGATCACCGATGATCCTAGTGCCGAACGGACGGCACCTCCGCGTTCAACACATGTACAGCTCGATGATGTCTCCCACGCCTTGATCCAGCAAGGAGAGAGGGAGAGGTTGAGGAAGACTCCATCCAGCAGCAGCACAACGGCGTGGTGGTGATGGAGGAGCGTGGCAATCCTGCAGGGCTTCGCCAAGCACCTACGGGAGAGGAGGAGGTGTCACGGGAGGGAGGGAGGCGCCAAGGGCTCAGGTATGGATGCCCTCCCTCCCCTCCACTATATATAGGGGCAGGGGAGAGGGGGGAGGCGCAGCCTTGCCCCCTCCTCCAAGGAAGGGTGCGGCTAAGGAGGGGGGAGGAGTCCATCCTCCCCAAGGCACCTCGGAGGTGCCTTCCCCCTTTAGGACTCTCCCTTTTTTCCTTTATCTTGGCGCATGGGCCTCTAGGGGCTGGTGCCCTTGGCCCATGTAGGCCAAGGCGCACCCCCTACAGCCCATGTGGCCCCCCGGGGCAGGTGGCCCCACCCGGTGGGCCCCCAGGACCCTTCCGGTGGTCCCGGTACAATACCGATGACCCCGAAACTTGTCCCGATGGCCGAAACAGGACTTCCTATATATAAATCTTTACCTCCGGACCATTCCGGAACTCCTCGTGACGTCCGGGATCTCATCCGGGACTCCGAACAACATTCGGTAACCACATACAAGCTTCCTTTATAACCCTAGCGTCATCGAACCTTAAGTGTGTAGACCCTACGGGTTCGGGAGACATGTAGTCATGACCGAGATGTTCTCCGGTCAATAACCAATAGCGGGATCTGGATACCCATGTTGGCTCCCACATGTTCCACGATGATCTCATCGGATGAACCACGATGTCAAGGACTCAATCAATCCCGTATACAATTCCCTTTGTCTAGCGGTATGGTACTTGCCCGAGATTCGATCGTCGGTATACCGATACCTTGTTCAATCTCGTTACCGGCAAGTCTCTTTACTCGTTCCGTAACACATCATCCCGTGATCACCCCCTTGGTCACATTGTGCACATTATGATGATGTCCTACCGAGTGGGCCCAGAGATACCTCTCCGTTTACACGGAGTGACAAAATCCCAATCTCGATTCGTGCCAACCCAACAGACACTTTCAGAGATACCCGTAGTGTACCTTTATAGCCACCCAGTTACGTTGTGACGTTTGGCACACCCAAAGCACTCCTACGGTATCCGGGAGTTGCACAATCTCATGGTCTAAGGAAATGATACTTGACATTAGAAAAGCTTTAGCATACGAACTACATGATCTTGTGCTAGGCTTAGGATTGGGTCTTGTCCATCACATCATTCTCCTAATGATGTGATCCCGTTATCAACGACATCCAATGTCCATGGTCAGGAAACCGTAACCATCTATAGATCAACGAGCTAGTCAACTAGAGGCTTACTAGGGACATGGTGTTGTCTATGTATCCACACATGTATCTGAGTTTCCTATCAATACAATTCTAGCATGGATAATAAACAATTATCATGAACAAGGAAATATAATAATAATCAATTTATTATTGCCTTTAGGGCATATTTCCAACACTATAAGCAAATCGCGAATTTCCTTCAAAAGGAAGTGCCAATGGTTCAAAAACTTGTCTGAAAAACAGTGACGAATGATGTTCTTTAACTTTCAGGGCCAAAAAGTCCTGTTTAAGGCTGAATTTGAGGGTACTCCGGGCCTCCTGGCGTAAGCGTGGAGTATTTTTTTGGATTAGCGCGCTCCCCGCGTGCAGTTTGAGTACTTATGGGTCCGACACGGACCCCTAATGACAAAATTATGACCGTCTTAGTGAGCATCTGTCCATTCTATGGCAGTCCTTAAAAGTACTTCATTTTCTCCGTGCGCTTTTTGCCTGATTGCCCCAAAATTTCTTGTCCTCTATAGTGGAGATATCGTTTCCACATATATATTGACCGATGCAGGAATGCCCTTTAGTTCTTGGCTTTCACGTGCATGAGTTACAGCATGCCATCCGGCGAAAACAAGGAGAATAAGGCATATAGCCGCTGGATTTTCTTCAACTTACGGCCAAATGAGACTGCCCGGATCGTAGAGCAACTGCAGAAAGGTAGGTTTGTCCCTACCAGGGGGGTTAATGTCTATAAGCAACATAATCTTGCGAATTTCCTTCAAAAGGAATTGCCAATGAGTTCAGAAACTTGTCTGAAAAACAGCGGCAAATGATGCTCTTTAACTTTCAGGGCCAAAAAGTCCCGCTTAAGGCCATATTTGAGGGTACTCCGGGCCTCCTAGCACAAGCGGGGAGTATTTTTTGGATTCGGATGCTCGCCGCGAGTAGTTTGAGAACTTGTGGGTCCGACACGGACTCCGAATGACAAAATTATGACCGTTTTAGTGAACATCTCTCCATTCTATGGCCGTCCTTGAAAGTACTTCATTTTGTCGTGCGCTCTTTGCCTAACCGCTGCAAAATTTCTTGTCCTCTATAGTGGAGATATCGTTTCCACACATATATTGATCGATGCCAGGAATGCCCTTTTGTTCTTGGCTTTCACGTGCATGAGTTACAGCATGCCATCCGGCGAAAACAAGGAGAATAAGGCAGCCGCTGGATTTTCTTCAATTTACGGCCAAATGAGATTGCCGGGATCATAGAGCATCTGCAGATAGGTACTTTGTCTCTACCAGGGGGGATAATATCTATAAGTAACATAATCTCACGAATTTCCTTCAAAAGGAAGTGCCAATGGGTTGAGAAACTTGTCTGAGAAACATCGACGAATGATGTTCTTTGACTTTCAGGGCAAAAAGGTCCTGCTTAAGGCTAAATTTGAGGGTACTCCGGGCCTCCTGGCGCAAGCGCGGAGTATTTTTTTTTGGATTCACGTGCTCGCCGCGAGCAGTTTGAGTACTTATGGGTCCGACAAGGAATGCTAATGACAAAATTATGACCGTCTTGGTGAGCATCTCTGCATTCTATGGCAGTCCTTGAAAGTACTTCATTTTCTCGTGCGCTTTTTGGCTGACTGCCCCAAAATTTCTTGTCCTCTATAGTAGAGATATCATTTCCACATATATATTGACCGATGCCAGGAATGCCCTTTAGTTCTTGGCTTTCACGTGCATGAGTTACAACATGCCATCCGGCGAAAACAAGGAGAATAAGGCATATAGCCGCTGGATTTTCTTCCATTTACAGCCAAATGAGATTGCTCGGATCATAGAGTATCTGCCGAAAGGTACGTCTGTCCCTACTAGGGGGGCTAATGTCTATAAGGAACATAATTTATCAAATTTCCTTCAAAAGGAAGTGCCAATGGGTTCAGAAACTTGTCTGAAAAATAGCGACAAATGATGTTCTTTGACTTTCAGGGTCAAAAAGTCCTGCTTAAGGCCGTATCTGAGGGTACTCCGGGCCTCCTCGCGCAAGCGTGGAGTATTTTCTGCATTCAGACACTCGCCGCGAGCAGCTTGAGAACTTGTGGGTCCGACACGGGCTCAGAATGACAAAATTATTACCCTTTTAGTGAACATCTGTCCGTTCTATGGCAGTCCTTGAAAGTACTTCATTTTCACGTGCGCTTTTTGCCTAATCGCCCCAAAATTTCTTGTCCTCTATAGTTGAGATGTCGTTTCCACATATATATTGATCGATGCCCGGAATGCCCTTATGTTCTTGGCTTTCACACGCATGAGTTACAGCATGCCATCCGGCGAAAACAAGGAGAATAAGGCATATAGCCGCTGGATATTCTTCAATTTACGGCCAAATGAGATTGCCGGATCATAGAGCATCTGTAGAAAGGTACGTTTGTCCCTACCAGGGGGAATAATGTCTATAAGCAACATAATCTCGCGAATTTCCTTCAAAAGGAAGTGCCAATGGTTCAGAAACTTGTCTGAAAAACAGCGACGAATGATGTTCTTTGACTTTCAGGGCCAAAAAGTCCTGCTTAAGGCTGAATTTGAGGGTACTCCGGGCCTCCTGGCGCCAGCATGGAGTATTGTTTTGGATTCGCGCGCTCGCCGGGAGTAGTTTGAGTACTTATGGGTCTGACACGGACTCCTAATGACAAAATTATGACCGTCTTAGTGAGCATCTGTCCATTCTATGGTAATCATTGAAAGTACTTCATTTTCTCGTGCGCTTTTTGCCTGACTGCCCCAAAATTTCTTGTCCTCTATAGTGGAGATATTGTTTCCACATATATAGTGACCGATGCCAGGAAGCCCTTTAGTTCTTGGCTTTCACGTGCATGAGTTACAACATGCCATCCTGCGAAAACAAGGAGAATAAGGCATATAGCCGCTGGATTTTCTTCAATTTACGGCCAAATGAGATTGCCCAGATCATAGAGCATCTGCAGAAAGGTACGTTTGTCCCTACCTGGGGGGCTAATGTCTATAAGGAAAATAATATCTCAAATTTCCTTCAAAAGGAAGTGCCAATGGGTTCAGAAACTTGTCTGAAAAACAGCGACGAATGATGTTCTTTGACTTTCAGGGCCAAAAAGTCCTGCTTAAGGCCATATCTAAGGGTATTCCAGGCCTCCTCGCGCAAGCGGGGAGTATTTTCTGGATTCAGACGCTCGCTGCGAGCAGTTTGAGAACTTGTGGGTCTTAGACGGGCTCCGAATGATAAAATTATTTCCCTTTTAGTGAACATGTGTCCATTCTATGGCAGTCCATGAAAGTACTTCATTTTGACGCGCGCTTTTCGCCTAACCGCCCCAAAATTTCTTGTCCTCTATAGTGGAGATATTGTTTCATCATATATATTTATCGATGCCAGGAATGCCCTTTTGTTCTTGGCTTTCAGGCGCATGAGTTACAGCATACCATCCGGCGAAAACAAGGAGAATAAGGCATATAGCCACTGGATTTTCTTCAATTTACGGCCAAATGAGATTGCCCGGATCATAGAGCATCTGTAGAAAGGTACATTTGAGCCTACCAGGGGGGCTAATGTCTATAAGCAACATAATCTCTTGAATTTCCTTCAAAAGAAAGTGCCAATGGGTTCAAAAACTTTTCTAAAAAACAGCGACGGATGATGTTCTTTGACTTTTAGGGCAAAAAAGTCCTGCTTAACGCTAAATTTGAGGGTACTCCGGGCCTCCTGGCGCAAGTGCGGAGTATTTTCTGGATTCGGACGCTCGCCGTGAGGAGTTTGAGAACTTGTGGGTCCGACACGGACTCCGAATGACAAAATTATTACCCTTTTAGTGAACATCTGTCCATTTTATGGCAGTCCTTGAAAGTACTTCATTTTCCCGTATGCTCTTTGCCTAACTGCCCCAAAATTTCTTGTCCTCTATAGTGGAGATATCGTTTCCACATATATATTGATTGATGGCAGGAATGCCCTTTTGTTCTTGGCTTTCACGTGCATAAGTTACAGCATGCCATCCGGCGAAAACAAGGAGTATAAGGCATATAGCCGCTGGATTTTCTTCAATTTGCGGCCAAATGAGATTGCCCGGATCATAGAGCATCTGCAGAAAGGTACGTTTGTCCCTACCAGGGGGGTAATGTCTATAAGCAACATAATCTCGCGAATTTCCTTCAAAAGGAAGTGCCAATGGGTTCAGAAACATGTCTGAAAAACAGCAACGAATGATGTTCTCTGACTTTCAGGGCCAAAAAGTCCTGTTTAAGGCTGAATTTGAGGGTACTCTGGGCCTCCTGGTGTAAGCGTGGAGTATTTTTTTGGATTAGCGCGCTCCCGGCGTGCAGTTTGAGTACTTATGGGTCCGACACGGACCCCTAATGACAAAATTATGACCGTCTTAGTGAGCATCTGTCCATTCTATGGAAGTCCTTAAAAGTACTTCATTTTCTTCGTGCGCTTTTTGCCTGACTACCCCAAAATTTCTTGTCCTCTATAGTGGAGGTATCGTTTCCACATATATATTGACCAATGCAGGAATGCACTCTAGTTCTTGGCTTTCACGTGCATGAGTTACAGCATGCCATCCGGCGAAAACAAGGAGAATAAGGCATATAGCCACTGGATATTCTTCAATTTACGGCCAAATGAGATTGCCCGGATCACAGAGCATCTGCAGAAAGGTACGTTTGTCCCTACCAGGGGGAATAATGTCTATAAGCAACATAATTTCTCAAATTTCCTTCAAAAGGAAGTGCCAATGGGTTCAGAAACTTGTCTAAAAAACAACAACGAATGATGTTCTTTGACTTTCAGGGCTAAAAAGTCCTGCTTAAGGCCATATCTGAGGGTATTCCAGGCCTCCTCGCGCAAGCGGGGAGTATTTTCTAGATTCAGAGGCTCGCCGCGAGCAGTTTGAGAACTTGTGGGTCCGACACAGGCTCCGAATGACAAAATTATTACCCTTTTAGTGAACATCTGTCCATTCTATGGCAGTCCTTGAAAGTACTTCATTGTCACGTGCGCTTTTTGCCTAACCGCCCCAAAATTTCTTCTCCTCTATAGTGGAGATATCGTTTCCACATATATATTGATCGATGCCAGGAATGCCCTTTTGCTCTTGGCTTTCACTCGCATGAGTTAGCATGCCATCCGGCGAAAACAAGGAGAATAAGGCATATAGCCAATGGATATTCTTCAATTTGCGGCCAAATGAGATTGCCCGGATCATAGAGCATCTGCAGAAAGGTACGTTTGTCCCTACCAGGGGGGATAATGTCTATAAGCAACATAATATCATGAATTGCCTTCAAAAGGAAGTGCCAATGGGTTCAGAAACTTGTCTGAAAAACAGCGACGAATGATGTTCTTTGACTTTCAGGGCCAAAACGTCCTGCTTAGGGCCGTATTTAAGGGTACTCCTGGCCTCCTGGCGCAAGCGGGGAGTATTTTCTGGATTCGAACGCTCGCTGTGAGTAGTTTGAGAACTTGTGGGTCCGACACGGACTCCGAATGACAAAGTTATTACCCTTTCAGTGAACATCTGTCCATTCTATGACAGTCCTTGAAAGTACTTCATTTTCTTCGTGCTCTTTTTGCCTGACTGCCCCAAAATTTCTTGTCCTCTATAGTGGAGGTATCGTTTCCACATATATATTGACCGATGCAGGAATGCACTTTAGTTCTTGGCTTTCACGTGCATGAGTTACAGCATGCCATCCGGCGAAAACAAGGAGAATAAGGCATATAGCCACTGGATATTCTTCAATTTATGGCCAAATGAGATTGCCCGGATCACAGAGCATCTGCAGAAAGGTACGTTTCTCCCTACCAGGGGGAATAATGTCTATAAGCAACATAATCTCTCAAATTTCCTTCAAAAGGAAGTGCCAATGGGTTCAGAAACTTGTCTAAAAAACAGCAACGAATGATGTTCTTTGACTTTCAGGGCCAAAATGTCCTGCTTAAGGCCATATCTGAGGGTATTCCAGGCCTCCTCGCGCAAGCGGGGAGTATTTTCTGGATTCAGACGCTCGCCGCGAGCAGTTTGAGAACTTGTGGGTCCGACACGGGCTCCGAATGACAAAATTATTACCCTTTTAGTGAACATCTGTCCATTCTATGGCAGTCCTTGAAAGTACTTCATTTTCACGTGCGCTTTTTGCCTAACCGCCCCAAAATTTCTTCTCCTCTATAGTGGAGATATCGTTTCCACATATATATTGATCGATGCCAGGAATGCCCTTTTGCTCTTGGCTTTCACGCGCATGAGTTAGCATGCCATCCGGCGAAAACAAGGAGAATAAGGCATGTAGCCAATGGATATTCTTCAATTTGCGGCCAAATGAGATTGCCCGGATCATAGAGCATCTGCAGAAAGGTACGTTTGTCCCTACCAGGGGGGATAATGTCTATAAGCAACATAATATCGCGAATTGCCTTCAAAAGGAAGTGCCAATGGGTTCAGAAACTTGTCTGAAAAACAGCGACGAATGATGTTCTTTGACTTTCAGGGCCAAAACGTCCTGCTTAGGGCCGTATTTAAGGGTACTCCGGGCCTCCTGGCGCAAGCGGGGAGTATTTTCTGGATTCGAACGCTCGCTGTGAGTAGTTTGAGAACTTGTGGGTCCGACACGGACTCCGAATGACAAAATTATTACCCTTTTAGTGAACATCTGTCCATTCTATGACAGTCCTTAAAAGTACTTCATTTTCCCGTACGCTCTTTGCCTAACCGCCCTAAAATTTCTTGTCCTCTATAGTGGAGATATCGTTTCCTCATATATATTGATTGATGGCAGGAATGCCCTTTTGTTCTTGGCTTTCACGTTCATAAGTTACAGCATGCCATCCGGCGAAAACAAGGAGTATAAGGCATATAGCCGCTGGATTTTCTTCAATTTGCGGCCAAATGAGATTGCCCGGATCATAGAGCATCTGCAGAAAGGTACGTTTGTCCCTACCAGGGGGGATAATGTCTATAAGCAACATAATCTCGCGAATTTCCTTCAAAAGGAAGTGTCAATGGGTCCAGAAAATTGTCTGAAAAACAGCGACGAATGATGTTCTTTGACTTTCAGGGCCAAAACGTCCTGCTTAGGGCCGTATTTGAGGGTACTCCAGGCCTCCTGGCGCAAGCGTGCAGTATTTTCTGGATTCGGACGCTCGCTGTGAGCAGTTTGAGAACTTGTGGGTCCGACATGGACTCCGAATGACAAAATTATTACCCTTTTAGTGAACATCTGTCTATTCTATGGCAGTCCTTGAAAGTACTTCATTTTCCCATACACTCTTTGCCTAACCGCCCCAAAATTTCTTGTCCTCTATAGTGGAGATATCGTTTCCACATATATATTGATTGATGGCAGGAATGCCCTTTTGTTCTTGTCTTTCATGTGCATAAGTTACAGCATGCCATCCGGCGAAAACAAGGAGTATAAGGCATATAGCCGCTGGATTTTCTTTAATTTGCGGCCAAATGAGATTGCCCGGATCATAGAGCATCTACAGAAAGGTACGTTTGTCCCTACCAGGGGGGATAATGTCTATAAGCAACATAATCTCGCAAATTTCCTTCAAAAGGATGTGCCAATGGGTTCAGAAACTTCTCTGAAAAACAGTGACGAATGATGTTCTTTGACTTTCAGGGCCAAAAAGTCATGTTTAAGGCTGAATTTGAGGGTACTCCGGCCTCCTGGCGTAAGCGTGGAGTATTTTTTTGGATTAGCGTGCTCCCCGCGTGCAGTTTGAGTACTTATGGGTCCGACACGGACTCCTAATGACAAAATTATGACCGTCTTAGTGAGCATCTGTCCATTCTATGGCAGTCCTTAAAAGTACTTCATTTTCTCCGTGCGCTTTTTGCCTGACTGCCCCAAAATTCCTTGTCCTCTATAGTGGAGATATCGTTTCCACATATATATTGACCGATGCAGGAATGCCCTTTAGTTCTTGGCTTTCACGTGCATGAGTTACAGCATGCCATCGGGCGAAAACAAGGAGAATAAGGCATATAGTCGCTGGATTTTCTTCAATTTACGGCCAAATGAGATTGCTCGGATCATAGAGCATCTCCAGAAAGGTACGTTTGTCCCTACCAGGGGGACTAATGTCTATAAGGAACATAATCTCTCAAATTTCCTTCAAAAGGAAATGCCAATGGGTTCAGAAACTTGTCTGAAAAACAGCAACGAATGATGTTCTTTGTCTTTCAGGGCCAAAAAGTCCTGCTTAAGGCCATATCTGAGGGTATTCCAAGCCTCCTCGCGCAAGCGGGGAGTATTTTCTGGATTCAGACGCTCGCCGTGAGCAGTTTGAGAACTTGTGGGTCTGACACGGGCTCCGAATGACAATATTATTACCCTTTTAGTGAACATCTGTCCATTCTATGGCAGTCCTTGAAAGTACTTCATTTTCATGTGCGCTTTTTGCCTAACCGCCCCAAAATTTCTTGTCCTCTATAGTGGAGATATCATTTCCACATATATATTGATCGATGCCAGGAATGCCCTTTTGTTCTTGGCTTTCACGTGCATGAGTTAGCATGCCATCCGGCGAAAACAAGGAGAATAAGGCATATAGCCGCTGGATTTTCTTCAATTTACGGCCAAATGAGATTGGCCGGATCATAGAGCATCTGCAGAAAGGTACGTTTGTCCCTACCAGGGGGGATAATGTCTATAAGCAACATAATCTCGCGAATTTTCTTCAAAAGGAAGTGCCAATGGGTTCAGAAACTTGTCTAAAAAACAGCGACGAATGATGTTCTTTGACTTTCAGGGCCAAAACGTCCTGCTTAGGGCTGTATTTGAGGGTACTCCGGGCCTCCTGGCGCAAGCGGGGAGTATTTTCCGGATTTGGACGCTCGCCGTGAGCAGTTTGAGAACTTGTGGGTCCGACACGAACTCCGAATGACAAAATTATTACCCTTTTGGTGAACATCTATCCATTCTATGGCAGTCCTTGAAAGTACTTCATTTTGATGTGCACTTTTTGCCTAACTGCCCCAAAATTTCTTGTCCTCTATAGTGGAGATATCGTTTCCACATATATATTGATCGATGCCAGGAATGCCCTTTTGTTCTTGGCTTTCACGCGCATGAGTTACAGCATGCCATCCGGCAAAAACAAGGAGAACAAGGCATATAGCCACTGGATTTTCTTCAATTTATGGCTAAATGAGATTGCCCGGATCATAGAGCATCTGCAGAAAGGTACGTTTGTCCCTACCAGGGGGGATAATGTCTATAAGCAACATAATCTCGCGAATTTCCTTCAAAAGGAAGTGCCAATGGGTTCAGAAACTTGTCTGAAAAACAGCGACGAATGATGTTCTTTAAGTTTCAGGGCCAAAAAGTCCTGTTTAAGGCTGAATTTGAGGGTACTCCGGGCCTCCTGGCATAAGCGCGGAGTATTTTTTTGGATTAGCACGCTCCCCGTGTGCAGTTTGAGTACTTATGGGTCCGACACGGACTCCTAATGACAAAATTATGACCGTCTTAGTGAGCATCTATCCATTCTATGGCAGTCCTTAAAAGTACTTCATTTTCTCCATGCACTTTTTGCCTGACTGCCCCAAAATTTCTTGTCCTCTATAGTGGAGATATCGTTTCCACATATATATTGACCGATACAGGAATGCCCTTTAGTTCTTGGCTTTCACGTGCATGAGTTACAGCATGCCATTCGGCGAAAACAAGGAGAATAAGGCATATAGCCACTGGATTTTCTTCAATTTACGGCCAAATGAGATTGCCCGGATCACAGAGGATCTGCAGAAAGGTACGTTTGTCCCTACAAGGGGGGCTAATGTCTATAAGGAACATAATCTCTCAAATTTCCTTCAAAAGGAAGTGCCAATGGGTTCAGAAACTTGTCTAAAAAATAGCGACGAATGATGTTCTTTGACTTTCAGGGCCAAAAAGTCCTGCTTAAGGCCATATCTGAGGGTATTCCAGGCCTCCTCACGCAAGCGGGGAGTATTTTCTGGATTCAGACGCTCGCCGCGAGCAGTTTGAGAACTTGTGGGTCCGACACGGGCTCCGAATGACAAAATTATTACCCTTTTAGTGAACATCTGTCCATTCTATGGCAGTCCTTGAAAGTACTTCATTTTCACGTGCGGTTTTTGCCTAACCGCCCCAAAATTTCTTGTCCTTTATAGTGGAGATATTGCTTCCACATATATATTGATCAATGCCAGGAATGCCCTTTTGTTCTTGGCTTTCACGCGCATGAGTTAGCATGCCATCCGGCGAAAACAAGGAGAATAAGGCATATAGCCGCTGGATTTTCTTCAATTTACGGCCAAATGAGATTGGCCGGATCATAGAGCATCTGCAGAAAGGTACGTTTGTCCCTACCAGGGGGGATAATGTCTATAAGAAACATAATCTCGCGAATTTCCTTCAAAAGGAAGTGCCAATGGGTTCAAAAACTTGACTGAAAAACAGCGACGAATGATGTTCTTTGACTTTCAGGGCCAAAACATCCTGCTTAAGGCCGTATCTGAGGGTACTCCGGGCCTCCTCGCACAAGCAGGGAGTATTTTCTGGATTCAAACGCTCGCGGCGAGCAGTTTGAGAACTTGTGGGTCTGACACAGGCTCCGAATGACAAAATTATTACCCTTTTAGTGAACATCTGTCCATTCTATGGCAGTCCTTGAAAGTACTTCATTTTGATGTGCGCTTTTCGCCTAACCGCCCCAAAATTTCTTGTCCTCTATAGTGGTGATATCGTTTCCACATATATATTGATCGATGCCAGGAATGCCCTTTTGTTCTTGGCTTTCACGCGCATGAGTTACAGCATGCCATCCGGCAAAAACGAGGAGAACAAGGCATATAGCCGCTGGATTTTCTTCAATTTATGGCCAAATGAGATTGCCCGGATCATAGAGCATCTGCAGAAAGGTACGTTTGTCCCGACCAGGGGGGATAATGTCTATAAGCAACGTAATCTCGCGAATTTCCTTCAAATGGAAGTGCCAATGGGTTCAGAAACTTGTCTGAAAAATTGCGACGAATGATGTTCTTTAACTTTCAGGGCCAAAAAGTCCTGTTTAAGGCTGAATTTGAGGGTACTCCGGGCCTCCTGGCGTAAGCGCGGAGTATTTTTTTGGATTAGAGCGCTCCCCGCGTGCAGTTTGAGTACTTATGGGTCCGACACGGACTCCTAATGACAAAATTATGACCGTCTTAGTGAGCATCTGTCCATTCTATGGGAATCCTTGAAAGTACTTCATTTTCTCGTGCGCTTTTTGCCTGACTACCCCAAAATTTCTTGTCCTCTATTGTGGAGATATCGTTTTCACATATATATTGACCGATGCCAGGAACGCCCTTTAGTTCTTGGCTTTCACGTGCATTAGTTATAGCATGCCATCCGGCGAAAACAAGGAGAATAAGGCATATAGCTGCTGGATTTTCTTCAATTTACAGCCAAATGAGATTGCCCGGATCATAGAGCATCTGCAGAAAGGTATGTTTGTCCCTACCAGGGGTCTAATGTCTATACGGAACATAATCTCTCAAATTTCCTTCAAAAGGAAGTGCCAATGGGTTCAGAAACTTGTCTGGAAAATAGCGATGAATGATGTTCTTTGACTTTCAGGGCCAAAAAGTCCTGCTTAAGGCCGTATCTGAGGGTACTCCGGGCCTCCTCGCACAAGCGGGGAGTATTTTCTGGATTCAAACGGTCGCAGCGAGCAGTTTGAGAACTTGTGGGTCTGACACGGGCTCCGAATGACAAAATTATTACCCTTTTAGTGAACATCTGTCCATTCTATGGCAGTCCTTGAAAGTACTTAATTTTGATGTGCACTTTTCGCCTAACCGCCCCAAAATTTCTTGTCCTCTATAGTGGAGATATCATTTCCACATATATATTGATCGATGCCAGGAATGCCCTTTTGTTCTCGGCTTTCATGCGCATGAGTTACAGCATGCCATCCGGCAAAAACAAGGAGAACAAGGCATATAGCCGCTGGATTTTCTTCAATTTATGGCCAAATGAGATTGCCTGGATCATAGAGCATCTGCAGAAAGGTATGTTTGTCCCTACCAGGGGGGCTAATGTCTATAAGGAACATACTCTCTCAAATATCCTTCAAAAGGAAGTGCCAATGGGTTCAGAAACTTGACTGAAAAACAGCGACGAATGATGTTCTTTGACTTTCAGGGCCAAAAAGTCCTGCTTAAGGCCGTATCTGAGGGTACTCCGGGCCTCCTCGCGCAAGCGGGGAGTATTTTCTGGATTCAAACGCTCGCGGCGAGCAGTTTGAGAACTTGTGGGTCTGACACAGGCTCCGAATGACAAAATTATTACCCTTTTAGTGAACATCTGTCCATTCTATGGCAGTCCTTGAAAGTACTTCATTTTGATGTGCGCTTTTCGCCTAACCGCCCCAAAATTTCTTGTCCTCTATAGTGGTGATATCGTTTCCACATATATATTGATCGATGCCAGGAATGCCCTTTTGTTCTTGGCTTTCACGCGCATGAGTTACAGCATGCCATCCGGCAAAAACAAGGAGAACAAGGCATATAGCCGCTGAATTTTCTTCAATTTATGGCCAAATGAGATTGCCCGGATCATAGAGCATCTGCAGAAAGGTACGTTTGTCCCGACCAGGGGGGATAATGTCTATAAGCAACGTAATCTCGTGAATTTCCTTCAAAAGGAAGTGCCAATGGGTTCAGAAACTTGTCTGAAAAATAGCGACGAATGATGTTCTTTAACTTTCATGGCCAAAAAGTCCTGTTTAAGGCTGAATTTGAGGGTACTCCGGGCCTTCTGGCGTAAGCACGGAGTATTTTTTTGGATTAGCGCGCTCCCCGCGTGCAGTTTGAGTACTTATGGGTCCGACACGGACTCCTAATGACAAAATTATGACCGTCTTAGTGAGCATCTGTCCATTCTATGGCAATCCTTGAATGTACTTCATTTTCTCGTGCGCTTTTTGCCTGACTGCCCCAAAATTTCTTGTCCTCTATTGTGGAGATATCGTTTTCACATATATATTGACCGATGCCAGGAACGCCCTTTAGTTCTTCGCTTTCACGTGCATTAGTTATAGCATGCCATCCGGCGAAAACAAGGAGAATAAGCCATATATCCGCTGGATTTTCTTCAATTTACAGCCAAATGAGATTGCCCGGATCATAGAGCATATGCAGAAAGGTATGTTTGTCCCTACCAGGGGTCTAATGTCTATACGGAACATAATCTCTCAAATTTCCTTCAAAAGGAAGTGCTAATGGGTTCAGAAACTTGTCTGGAAAATAGCGACGAATGATGTTCTTTGACTTTCAGGGCCAAAAAGTCCTGCTTAAGGCCGTATCTGAGGGTACTCCGGGCCTCCTCGCACAAGCGGGGAGTATTTTCTGGATTCAAACACTCGCAGCGAGCAGTTTGAGAACTTGTGGGTTTGACACGGGCTCCAAATGACAAAATTATTACCCTTTTAGTGAACATCTGTCCATTCTATGGCAGTCCTTGAAAGTACTTAATTTTGATGTGCACTGTTCGCCTAACCGCCCCAAAATTTCTTGTCCTCTATAGTGGAGATATCATTTCCACATATATATTGATCGATGCCAGGAATGCCCTTTTGTTATTGGCTTTCACGCGCATGAGTTACAGCATGCCATCCGGCAAAAACAAGGAGAACAAGGCATATAGCCGCTGGATTTTCTTCAATTTATGGCCAAATGAGATTGCCTAGACCATAGAACATCTGCAGAAAGGTACGTTTGTCCCTACCAGGGGGGCTAATGTCTATAAGGAACATACTCTCTCAAATATCCTTCAAAAGGAAGTTCCAATGGGTTCAGAAACTTGTCTGAAAAGCAGCGACGAATGATGTTCTTTGACTTTCAGGGCAAAAAAGTCTTGTTTAAGGCTGAATTTGAGGGTACTCCGGGCCTCCTGGCGCAAGCGCGGAGTATTTTTTGGATTAGCGCGCTCCCCGCATGCAGTTTGAGTACTTATGGGTCCGACACGGACTCCTAATGACAAAATTATGACCGTCTTAGTGAGCATGTGACCATTCTATGGCAATCCTTGAAAGTACTTCATTTTCTCGTGCGCTTTTTGCCTGACTACCCCAAAATTTCTAGTCCTCTATAGTGGAGATATCGTTTCCACATATATGTTGACCGATGCCAGGAATGCCCTCTATTTCTTGGCTTTCACGTGCATGAGTTACAGCATGCCATCCGGCGAAAACAAGGAGAATAAGGCATATAGCCGCTAGATTTTCTTCAATTTACGGCCAAATGAGATTGCCCGGATCACAGAGCATCTGCAGAAAGGTACGTTTGTCCCTACCAGGGGTCTAATGTTTGTACGGAACATAATCTCTCAAATTTCCTTCAAAAGGAAGTGCCAATTGGTTCAGAAACTTGTTTGAAAAACAGCGACGAATGATGTTCTTTGACTTTCAGGGCCAAAAAGTCCTGCTTAAGGCCGTATCTGAGGGTACTCCGGGCCTCCTCGCGCAAGCTGGGAGTATTTTCTGGATTCGGACGCTCGCCATGAGCAGTTTGAGAACTTGACGGTCTGACACGGGCTCCGAATGATAAAATTATTACCTTTTAGTGAACATCTATCCATTCTATGGCAGTCCTTGAAAGTACTTCATTTTCCGGTGCGCTCTTTGCCTAACAGCCCCAAAATTTCTTGTCCTCTATAGTGGAGATATCGTTTTCCACATATATATTGATCGATGCCGGGAATGCCCTTTTGTTCTTGGCTTTCACGCGCATGAGTTACAGCATGCCATCCGGCGAAAACAAGGAGAATAAGGCATATAGCCGCTAGATTTTCTTCAATTTACGGCCAAATGAGATTGCTCGGATCATAGAGCATCTGTAGAAAGGTACGTTTGTCCCTACCAGGGGGTGTAATGTCTATAACCAACATAAGATCGTGAATTTCCTTCAAAAGGAAGTGCCAATGGGTTCAGAAACTTGTCTGAAAAATAGCGACGAATGATGTTCTTTGACTTTCAGGGCCAAAAACTCATGTTTAAGGCTGAATTTGAGGGTACTCCGGGCCTCCTAGCGCAAGCGTGGATTATTTTTTTTGGATTCGCGCGCTCGCCGCGAGTAGTTTGAGTACTTCTGGGTCCGACACGGACTGCCAATGACAAAATTATGACCATCTTGGTGAGCATCTATCCATTCTATGGCAGTCCTTGAAAATACTTCATTTTCTCATGCGCTTTTTGCCTGACTGCCCCAAAATTTCTTGTCCTCTATAGTGGAGATATCGTTTCCACATATATATTGACCGATGCCAGGAATGCCCTTTTGATGAGGACATGACTACCTTGGATAAGACCAAAAATATTGCATACATGCATATTTGTCAGGTGATTTCTAGTGCAAACTATTCAATAAACTATTTATGTTATCCAGAACAAAAATACTTCACATACTTTTGTGTTTTGTCTAATTGCAGGTGTATGGGACATTTGTACAACGAGAAAGCTATTCTCCTTCCGACTGGCAGTTAGCGACAGATACATACGATCGCTCCCGCCAGTTTTTTTCCTTCGATCTTTCTTTACGATCGCTCCCGCGCCCGCTCGCTTTTGTCCCTTCGATCTTTCTTTCTGATCCTGTCGCTCCTGCCTGCCTTTTTTCCCTGCAGCGCTAATTTTTTTTCTTTAGTGCTATTTTTTTTCCTTCAGCGCTAAAAAAATTATAAGTGCTACGTGTAGGATTCGAACCTAGCACCTGTTGTGTTTATACACATCATCCTTACCATTACAACATCTAGTACTAGTTG
Organism: Triticum aestivum; assembly: GCF_018294505.1. Classification (NCBI taxonomy): domain Eukaryota; kingdom Viridiplantae; phylum Streptophyta; class Magnoliopsida; order Poales; family Poaceae; genus Triticum; species Triticum aestivum. The sequence continues at coordinate 386,008,146 of NC_057810.1, read as the reverse complement.
TTCTCTATCAAAAGATAACGATGTATTTGTACCTTTTTACCACTATATGAGAAAAGAAATGAAAAAAAATCTTGTTCTTTTCTTTGGATTTCTCCAATAACTCATGTACAATCATCATGATATCTAGTTTCATGAGTCTCAAGTTGATAACACCCTATTAATTTTCGTGCGGGGGTGGGGGTGAGGGGGGAGTTGATGAAACATCCACTCGGTAACTTTTTGTGTGAACAGCATGGTAACTCATACATCATAGACCCATAACTCGCATATCACAGATCTGATAACTTATATAACTTAGTCCTGATAACTTTGGCGTAGGGGTGGGTGTTGATGAAACATCCCCCGGGAACTTTTGGTGTGAATAGCATGATAACTCATACATCGGAGACCTGATAACTTATGCAACCCGGTCTTGATAACTTTTGGCCAATAGAGGTGATGAAATATACTCCGATAACTTTTATGTGAATATATGTATGTCATTTACAACCCCGGCGTATTGAGGCCGCTTGAAGGCCCCGGTCATCCGAAGTGATTTATAAAAATTCTTCTTTCTATCACGGTAACTCACACATTGCTGACCTGATAACTTATGTGCATAGGTCTTGGTAAATTTGGCGACCGGGTGGAGGGAGGCACATTGATGAAATACCCCTTGGTTATTTTTTGTGCGAATAGCTTGATAACTCACACATCGCAGGCCTGATAATTTTGGGAGAAAAAGATGTTGGAAACAAATCTTGATGCTAGTAGTTTCCATATTGTAGTTTCAACCTTGTAGGTTTATAGCCTAAAAAATCATGATAAAACTGATAATTGAACTCAAGACTTCAATATTGAGATCTTAACACACTAGCCAACTCACCCACTACTTGGCTCCTGACAAGTTCAAATAAAATACCACTTTTTTACCATCTGAGGTGAACAAATTGTTAAAATATACCCCCGGTAGCTTTCTGTGTAAATAAGATGATAACTTACGTACAATTAACCTGATAACTTACATATAAACGCATTGATAACTTTTCACCTTGGGAGAAAAGTTCTAGAAATATGCCCTGATAACCTAGTGCAAATAGCATGGTAATTTACGCACCAGAAAAACGGTAACTTACATACAACACATTTGGTAACTCTTTACCCATGTGAAAAACGTTACCGAAACATGTCCCAATAACTTTTTGCTGTCGAAACATACCCCAGTGTGAAGTTACCACTACCCCATTCTAAAGTTATCGTGCTTCTCATCATATAGTCATTAACCTTCTCATATTATAGTTATCAGGCTTATCATAGTATAGTTATCATGTTGCTCAAGTCATAGTTATCACACTGGTCATGCCAAAGTTACCAAGCAAAAACAATTATTATCACTGATATGACAGAAAAAAGAAAGGTTAAAATAACCTTGTTTATATTCTATAGACAACAACTAAGGGTGGCTTAGTTGGTTGTTGGGCTCAAACTCTAATGAATAGACCTGGGTTCAAGTCCCCTTTCCAGCACTTTTATTTTCTTTTCATATTGTGTAGCCAAAAAACGAGAAAAACCACTAGCGATTTATTATTGGCGTATACGGTTTTCGAGAGAAGAAGAAAAATCGATGGAATCGAGCGTGCGGGTCACGAGGGGAAGTTGGGTTACGGTCGTGCGGATCTGTCACTAACGACCAGTCGACTGGTCGTTAGCACAGTCCTAACAATAAACCTCTCATGATGGATGACATGTTTCTATATCGCGCATCTCATTTATTTGAGCATTGGATGTTTTGTGCTAAGCGACACATGCATGTGCGCATCATGATGGATGATGTGTACATATACCACGCACACACAATTTTTCCTTTGTCTTTGTTTTGTCTAGGTACTCATGTATACTCATCAACCTCTCAATCCCAAGAGTTGACGAAACGAGCTCTTGAGAGCAACAATGCTTTGGGATCGCGTGGACTATCCTTACCACCGTTTCCTTCATGCAAGGACTACGAGCATCTCTTTTACTCGGCTCTCACACGGCTATGGGCTATTTACCACTTGTCACCTGATGTAGGGTAGAACCCTAGGAAGGACCTTTTTTCACTTGGAGGGGAAAATAGGAGAGACACCACAAGAACAACAAGAACACAAAGATGAACACAAGAGGTAATCACTCCAACAATTCCCGATTACACATCCACTAGGGTAAAAACACAAGATCCACAAGTCACAAACACAATCAAAGGAAAGATACAATGGCAAAATTCATCCCAAATCCAAAGGAAGAGGGGTCTTGAAGGTAGTCTTCTCCCAATGGAGGTCTTGAAATCCTCAAGGATTCTTCCCTATGGGGTCTTGATCCTCAAAGAGGGAAGGTGAGGGAGTCCTGGACTAGGGGGTGTCCGGATAGCCGAACTATCATCATCGGCCGGACTCCAAGACTATGAAGATACAAGATTGAAGACTTCATCCCGTGTCCGGATGGGACTTTCCTTGGCATGGAAGGCAAGCTTGGCGACACGGATATGTAGATACCCTACCATTGTAACCGACTCTGTGTAACCCTAGCCCTCTCCGGTGTCTATATAAACCGGAGGGTTTTAGTCCACAAGACAGAACAATCATACCATAGGCTAGCTTCTAGGGTTTAGCCTCCTTGATCTCGTGGTAGATCCACTCTTGTACTACCCATATCATCAATATCAATCAAGCAGGAGTAGGGTTTTACCTCCATTGAGAGGGCCCGAACCTGGGTAAAAACATCGTGTCCCTTGTCTCCTGTTACCATCCGCCTAGATGCAAAGTTCGGGACCCCCTACCCGAGATCCGCCGGTTTTGACACCGACATTGGTGCTTTCATTGAGAGTTCCTCTGTGCTGTCACAATCAGGAAGGATGCCTCTTCCCGTCTTTAAAGACGGTACCATTGCCAAAGGAGCTTTGGCCGCCGGCCAAACTATCCGGCTAGGTGGTTTTCTTATGACCGCCTGTTCGGCCGCCGCTTCGACGATGACCTCTCGGGTCATCAAAAGCGATCTTCACGTCAACTCGGAATTCACCGAGCAGCTGGATCTAATGGAGCTCTCTTCCGTAAACGAGCTTTTGGATCGCATCGCCGCCCTGGGAGTCGCTACAGACTACGATCAGATTGGGCTTAAAACTGATCTGAGAGAGATTAACTCTCCCCAGGTTACCTGTTGGAAATATGCCCTAGAGGTAATAATAAATTAGTTATTATTACTATATTTCCTTGTTCATGATAATTGTTTATCATCCATGCTATAATTGTATTGATAGGAAACTCATATACATGTGTGGATGCATAGACAACACCATGTCCCTAGTAAGCCTCTAGTTGACTAGCTCATTGATCAATAGATGGTTACGGTTTCCTGACCATGGACATTGGATGTCGTTGATAACGGGATCACATCATTAGGAGAATGATGTGATGGACAAGACCCAATCCTAAGCCTAGCACAAAGATCGTAGTTCGTATGCTAAAGCTTTTCTAATGTCAAGTATTATTTCCTTAGACCATGAGATTGTGCAACTCCCGGATACCGTAGGAATGCTTTGGGTGTACCAAACGTCACAACGTAACTGGGTGGCTATAAAGGTGCACTACAGGTATCTCCGAAAGTGTCTGTTGGGTTGGCACGAATCAAGACTGGGATTTGTCACTCCGTGTGACGGAGAGGTATCTCTGGGCCCACTCGGTAGGACATCATCATAATGTGCACAATGTGATCAAAGAGTTGACCGCGGGATGATGTGTTACGGAATGAGTAAAGAGACTTGTCGGTAACGAGATTCAACAAGGTATCGGTATACCGACGATCGAATCTCGGGCAAGTACAATACCACTAGACAAAGGGAATTGTATACGGGATTGATCGAGTCCTTGACATCGTGGTTCATCCGATGAGATCATCGTGGAACATGTGGGAGCCAACATGGGTATCCAGATCCCGCTGTTGGTTATTGACCAGAGAACGTCTCCGTCATGTCTACATGTCTCCCGAACCCATAGGGTCTACACACTTAAGGTTCGATGACGCTAGGGTTATAAAGGAAGTTTGTATGTGGTTATCTAATGTTGTTCGGAGTCCCGGATGAGATCCCGGATGTCACGAGGAGTTCTGGAATGGTCCGGAGGTAAAGATTTATATATGGAAAGTTGTTGTTCGGGTTCTGGGAAAAGTTCGGGTTTTTCCGGTATTGTACCGGGAAGCTTTCAGAAGGTTCCGGAGGATTCTGGAGAGGTCCGGAGGTCCGGAAATTGTTCCACCACGTCCAATACAGTAGCATGGGCTGTAGGGGGGCGCCCTAGCCTTAATGGGCCAGGGGCACCAGCCCCCCCAAGGCCCATGCGCATGGGAAGGGGGAAACCCTAAGGGGGAGGGCCTCCACTTGACTTGGGAGGCAGTCCTCCCCCCTTGGCCGCCACCCCAACCCTATATGGGATCTAGGGGGGCCGGCCCCCTCTTCCCCCACCTATAAATAGTGGAGGGGCGGGAGGGCAGCTGCACCCCAAGTTCTGGCGCAGCCCTTCCCCTCTCCCAAGTACTCCTCCTCTCCGCGGTGCTTGGTGAAGCCCTGCAGGATTGCCACGCTCCTCCATCACCACCACGCCGTTGTGCTGTTGCTGGATGGAGTCTTCCTCAACCTATCCCTCTCTCCTTGCTGTATCAAGGCATGGGAGACGTCACCGGGCTGTACGTGTGTTGAACGCGGAGGTGCCGTCCGTTCGGCACTAGATCTCCGGTGATTTGGATCACGACGAGTATGACTCCTTCAACCTCGTTCTCTTGAACGCTTCCGCTTAGTGATCTACAAGGGTATGTAGATGCACTCTCCTTCCTCTCGTTGCTGGTTTCTCAATAGATAGATCTTGGTGACACGTAGGAAAATTTTGAATTTCTGCTACGTTCCCCAACAGTGGATTCATGAGCTAGGTCTATTGTGTAGATTCTTTGCACAAGTAGAACACAAAGTAGTTTTGGGTGTTGATGTTGTTCAATATGCTTACCGTTACTATTCCAATCTTGATTCGGCGGCATCGTGGGATGAAGCGGCCCGGACCGACCTTACATGTACACTTGCGTGAGACATGTTCCACCGATTGACATGCACTTGTTGCATAAGGTGGCTACCGGGTGCCAGTCTCTCCCACTTTAGTCGGATCGGATTCGATGAAAAGGGTCCTTATGAAGGGTAAATAGCAATTGACATATCACGTTGTGGTTTTGCATAAGTAAGAAACGTTCTTGCTAGAAACCCATAGCAGCCACATAAAAACATGCAAACAACAATTAGAGGACGTCTAACTTGTTTTTGCAGGGTATGCTATGTGATGTGATATGGCCAAGAAGAATGTGATGAATGATATGTGATGTATGAGATTGATCATGTTCTTGTAATAGGAATCACAACTTGCATGTCGATGAGTATGACAACCGGTAGGAGCCATAGGAGTTGCCTTTATTTATTGTATGACCTGCGTGTCATTGAACAACGCCATGTAATTACTTTACTTTATTGCTAACCGGTAGCCATAGTAGTAGAAGTAATAAGTTGGCGAGACAACTTCATGGAGACACGATGATGGAGATCATGATGATGGAGATCATGATGATGGAGATCATGGTGTCATGCTGGTGACGATGATGATCATGGAGCCCTGAAGATGGTGATCAAAAGGAGCAATATGATATTGGCCATATCATGTCACTTTTTGATTGCATGTGATGTTTATCATGTTAATCACTTAGATGACTAGAGGGATGTCTATCTGAGTGGGAGTTCATAAGATGAACTTAATTATCCTGAACATAGTCAAAAGATCTTTGCAAATTATGTCGTAAGCTCGCGCTTTAGTTCCACTGTTTAGATATGTTCCTAGAGAAAATATAGTTGAAAGTTGACAGTAGCGATTATGCGGACAGTAGAAAGCTTATGTTCTTAATGCACCGCTCAGTGTGCTAAACCCCAAACGTCGTTTGTGGATGTTGCGAACATCGGACATACACATTTTGATAACTACGTGATAGTTCAGTTAAACGGTTTAGAGTTGAGGCACCAAAGACGTTTTTGAAACGTAGCAGAACATATGAGATGTTTTCGAGGGCTGAAATTGGGATTTCAGGCTCGTGCCCATGTCAAGAGGTATAAAACCTCCGACAATTTTCTTAGCCTGCAAACTAAGGGAGAAAAGCTCAATCGTTGAGCTTATGCTCAGATTGTCTGAGTGCAACAATCACTTGAATCAAGTGGGAGTTGATCTTCCAGATGAGATAGGGATGTTTCTCCAAAGTCATTGCCACCAAGCTGCTAGAGCATCATGATGAACTATAACATATCAGGGATAGATTTGATGATCCTTGAGGTATTCATGATGTTTGACACCACGAAAGTAGAAATCAAGAAGGAGCATCAATTTTTGATGGTTGGTGAAACCACTAGTTTCAAGAAGGGCATGGGCAAGAAGGGATACTTCATGAAACGGCAAATCAGCTACTGCTCCAGTGAAGAAACCCAAGGTTGAACCCAAACCCGAGACTAAGTGCTTCTGTGATAAGGGGAATAGTCACTAGAGCGGAATTACCCTAGATACTTGGTAGATGAGAAGGCTGGCAAGGTCGATAGAAGTATATTGAATATACATTATGTTAATGTGTACTTTACTAGTACTCCTAGTAGCACCAGGGTATTAGATACCGGTTTCGTTGCTAAGTGTTAGTAACTCGAAATAAAAGAGCTACGGAATAAACGGAGACTAGCTAAAAGTGAGCTGACGATAGGTGTTGGAAGTATTTCCATGTTTGATGTGATCAAACATCGCACGCTCCCTCTACCATCAAGATTAGTATTAAACCTGAATAATTGTCATTTGGAGTTTTCGTTGAGCATAGACATGATTGGATTATGTCTATCGCAATACGGTTATTCATTTAAGGAGAATAATGGTTACTCTGTTTATTTGAATAATACCTTCAATGGTCTTGCACCTGAAACGAATGGTTTATTGAATCTCGATCATAGTGATACACATTTTCATGCCAAAAGATATAAGATAGTAATGATAGTACCACTTACTTGTGGCACTGCCATGTAAGTCATATTGGTATAAAATGCATGAAGAAGCTCTATGTTGATGGATCTTTGGACTCACTCGTTTTTCAAAAAGTTTGAGACATGTGAACCATGACTATTGGTGTATATGCATGAAGAAACTCCATGCAAATGGACCGTTTGGACTCACTTGATTTTGAATCACTTGAGACATGCAAATCATACCACATGGGCAAGATGACTGAAAGCCTCGTTTTCAGTAAAATGGAACAAGAAAGCAACTTGTTGGAAGTAATACATTTTGATGTGTGCAGTCCAATGAGTGCTGAGGCACGCAGTGGATATCGTTATGTTCTTACTTCACGGATGATTTGAGTAGATACTGAGTATATTTACTTGATGAAACAAAAGTCTGAATTATTGAAAGGTTCAAGTATTTTCAGAGTGAAGTTGAAGATCATCGTGACAAGAGGATAAAATGTCTATGATATGATCATAGGGATGAGTATCTGAGTTACGAGCTTTGGCACACAATTAAGACATTGTGGAAATTGTTTCACAATTAATACCGCCTGGAACACCATAGTGTGATGGTGTGTCCGAACATCATAGTTGCACCCTATTGGATATGGTCCGTACCATGATGTCTATTATTGAATTACCACTATCGTTCATGGTTTAGGCATTAGAGACAACCGCACTCACTTTAAATAGGGCACCACGTAATTCCGTTGAGACGACACCGTTTGAACTATGGTTTGGAGAAACCTAAGTTGTCGTTTCTTAATAGTTTGGGGCTGCGACGCTTATGTGAAAAGTTTCAGGTTGATAAGCTCGAACCCAAAGCGGATAAAATGCATCTTCATAGGACACCCAAAACAGTTGGGTATACCTCCTAATTCAGATCCGAAAGCAATAGGGATTGTTTCTTGAACCGGGTCCTTTCTCGAGGAAGAGTTTGTCTCGAAAAATTGAGTGGGAGGATGGTGGAGACTTGATATGGTTATCGAACCGTCACTACAACTAGTGTGTAGCAGGGCACAGGAAGTTGTTCCTGTGGCACCTACACCAATTGAAGTAGAAGCTTATGATAGTGATCATCAAACTTCGGATCAAGTCACTACCGTACCTCGTAGGGTGACATGGATGCGTACTGCTTCAGAGTGGTACAGTAATCCTGTCTTGGAGGTCATCTTGCTAGACAACAATGAACCTACGAGCTATGGGGAAGCAATGGTGGGCCCAAATTCCGATAAATGGTTAGAAGCCATGAAATCCGAGATAGGATCCATGTATCAGACCAAAGCATGGACTTTGGTGGACTTGCCCGATGATCGGCAAGCCATTGAGATAAATGGATCTTTAAGAAGACGGACGTGGACTATAATGTCACCGTCTATGAAGCTCGACTTGTGGCGAAGAGTTTTTCACAAGTTCAAGGAGTTGACTACAATGGTATTTTCTCATCCATAGCGATGCTTAAGTCCGTCGAAATCATGTTAGCATTAGCTGCATTTATGAAATCTGGCAGATGGATGTCAAAACGAGTTTCCTTACCAGTCTTCGTAAGGAAAGGTCGTATGTGATACAATCAGAAAGGTTTTGTCGATCCTAAGGATGCTAAAAGGTATGCTAGCTCCAGCGATCCTTCCATGGACTGGAGTAAGCATCTCGGAGTTGGAATATGCACTTTGATAAGATGATCAAAGATTTTTGGTTTATACAAAGTTTATGAGAAACTTGTATTTCCAAAGAAGTGAGTGGGAGCGCTATAGAATTTCTGATGAGTATATGTTGTTGATCAGAAATGATGTAGAATTTCTAAAAAGCATATAGGGTTATTTGAAAACTATTTTTCAAGGGAAAACCTGGATTAAGCTACTTGAACATTGAGCATCAAGATCTATGAGGATAGATCAAAATTGCTTAATGGTATTTTCAAATGAGCATATACCTTGACATGATCTTGAAGGTGTTCAAGATGGATCAGTCAAAGAAGGAGTTCTTGCCTGAGATGTAAGGTACGAAGTTAAGACTTAAAGCTCGACCACGGCAGAAAAGAGAGAAAGGACGAAGGTCGTCCCCTATGCTTTAGACGTAGGCTCTACAGTATACTATGCTAAGTACCGCACCTGATGTGTGCCTTGCCACATGTCTGCCAAAAGGGTACAAAGGTGATCAAGGAGTGGATCACCAGACAGCGGTCAAAATTGTCCTTGGAGTAATAAGGACATGTTTCTCGATTATGGAGGTGATAAAGAGTTCGACATAAAGGGTTACGTTGATGCAAGCTTTAACACCTATCCAAATGACTCTGAGTAGCAAACTGGATACGTATGGTGGAGCAACCATTTGGAATAGCTCCAAGTGGAGCGTGGAAGCAGCATTTACAATATGACCTAGAGATTTGTGAAGTACATACGAATCTGAATGTTGCAGACCCGTTGACTAAAACCTCTCTCACAAGCAAAACATGATCAAACCCCAGAACTCATTGAGTCTTAATCACATGATGATGTGAACTAGTTTAGTGACACTAGTAAACTCTTTGGATGTTGGTCACATGGCGATGTGACCTGTGAGTGTTAATCACATGGCGATGTGAACTAGATTATTGACTCTAGTGCAAGTGGGAGACTGTTGGAAATATGCCCTAGAGGCAATAATAAATTAGTTATTATTACTATATTTCCTTGTTCATGGTAATCGTTTATCATCCATGCTATAATTGTATTGATAGGAAACTCAGATACATGTGTGGATACATAGACAACACCATGTCCCTAGTAAGCCTCTAGTTGACTAGCTCGTTGATCAATAGATGGTTACGATATCCTGACCATGGACATTGGATGTCGTTGATAATGGGATCACATCATTAGGAGAATGATGTGATGGACAAGACCCAATCCTAAGCCTAGCACAAAGATCGTAGTTCGTATGCTAAAGCTTTTCTAATGTCAAGTATCATTTCCTTAGACCATGAGATTGTGCAACTCCCGGATACCGTAGGAATGCTTTGGGTGTACCAAATTTCATAACGTAACTGGGTGGCTATAAAGGTGCACTATAGGTATCTCCGAAAGTGTCTGTTGGGTTGGCATGAATCGAGACTGGGATTTGTCACTCCGTGTGACGGAGAGGTATCTCTGGGCCCACTCGGTAGGACATCATCATAATGTGCACAATGTGATCAAAGAGTTGATCGCGGGATGATGTGTTATGGAACGAGTAAAGAGACTTGCCGGTAACGAGATTGAACAAGGTATCGGTATACCGACGATCGAATCTCGGGCAAGTACAATACCGCTAGACAAAGGGAATTGTATACGGGATTGATTGAGTCCTTGACATCGTGGTTCATCCGATGAGATCATCATGGAACATGTGGGAGCCAACATGGGTATCCAGATCCCGCTGTTGGTTATTGACCAGAGAACGTCTCAGTCATGTCTACATGTCTCCCGAACCCGTAGGGTCTACACACTTAAGGTTCGATGACGCGAGGGTTATAAAGGAAGTTTGTATGTGGTTACCGAATGTTGTTCGGAGTCCCGGATGAGATCCCGGACGTCACGAGGAGTTCCGGAATTGTCCGGAGGTAAAGATTTATATATGGAAAGTTGTTGTTCGGGTTCCGAGAAAAGTTCGGGTTTTTCCGGTATTGTACCGGGAAGCTTCCAGAAGGTTCCGGAGGATTCCGGAGGGGTCCGGAGGTCCGGAAATTGTTCCACCACGTCCAATATAGTAGCATGGGCTGTAGGGGGCACCCTAGCCTTAATGGGCCAGGGGCACCAGCCCCCCCCCAAGGCCCATGCGCATGGGAAGGGGGAAACCCTAAGGGGGAGGGCCTCCACTTAACTTGGGAGGCACTCCTCCCCCCTTGGCCACCGCCCCAACCCTAGATGGGATCTAGGGGGCCCGGCCCCCTCTTCCCCCCACCTATAAATAGTGGAGGTGTGGGAGGGCAGCCGCACCCCAAGTTCTAGCGCAGCCCTTCCCCTCTCCCAAGTACTCCTCCTCTCCCGCGGTGCTTGGCGAAGCCCTGCAGGATTGCCACGCTCCTCCATCACCACCACGCCGTTGTGCTGTTGCTGGATGGAGTCTTCCTCAACCTCTTCCTCTCTCCTTGCTGGATCAAGGCATGGGAGACGTCACCGGGCTGTACGTGTGTTGAACGCGGAGGTGCCGTCCGTTCGGCACTAGATCTCCGGTGATTTGGATCATGACGAGTACGACTCCTTCAACCTCGTTCTCTTGAACGCTTCCGCTTAGCGATCTACAAGGGTATGTAGATGCACTCTCCTTCCTCTTGTTGCTGGTTTCTCCATAGATAGATCTTGGTGACACGTAGGAAAATTTTGAATTTCCGCTACGTTCCCCAACATTACCCACCACGTTGCGGTGGTAGAGGAACAACGCGGCGACTCTTCTTCTATATTAAAGACCAGTTATGTCCGCACTCCTGATCCCTCCATGCCGGATTCCCGCGGAGGGACGGACGTCAATCAAGTACTGAACATAAAGTCAGGCAGCGGACCAGATTCGTTGGACGACATCCAGCAATCCAAGCTTCCAAATTCGGAAACTTTTCGGCCCTTGAGCCTCAAGTTGGGCAGGGTTCCGGACTTAATTCCACCCGCCCACCCAAACATAAGTAATCTATCTCAAATCCGGCAAGAGCCCACGGAAACAGTACATCATTATTGGGCCAGATTCCTCCTGGTTATGGATAGGATAAAGGACTGCCGTGAGGAAAGCGCAATCTCAATTTTCTGCAACAATTGCACGAACAAGGGAATCACGAACGCCATAATTCACCGCGAAATTACATGCTTCGCCGACCTGGCGTCCATAGTACGAAAGTACTATGCAATGGAGAGTACCTAGAAAACTGAAACTAAGTTTTGGGACAATCCGGCTCCGAACACAACCCTAGTCCAAAACAAAAGGGTGCATCATGCTCAGGCACCCGGGACAAAAACCAAAAAGCAAAAACCCCATAAAGGGCACGGAACCGTATTGGAGGGATGGCTCAGCGGACCCTGTATAATCCACAGTACAGAGGGCGTCACTCCAACACATAGCCTTCGAGCATGTTGGATACTACGGCAGGTGGCCAAAAGTGTCGAAGAGCTTCTAACCCCGGAGAACCAACCCAACAGTACCAGTACGGTATTAACAGTCTTCGAGACTTTTGCATCAAAACATGCAGAAACGAACACTCCGCAGCCTTACCGAAGTCTACCAAGTAGCAATAATAAATCCATGGAGTGACACGGCAATCACCTTCAACGCCAGTAACGAACCTAAATTCCGAACAGCCCGAGCACCAGCCGCATTGGTCCTCAGTCCAATAGTGGACGGCTTTCGTCTTACCAAGGTACTCATGGATGGCGGCATCGGATTAAACCTCATCTACGAGGAAACCCTCCAAAAAATGGAAATAGACTGGAGCCGCATTGAGCGAAGCAGCACAACCTTTAGAGGAATAATCCCTAGTCGGGAAGCATGCTGCATAGGAAAAATCACACTAGATGTGGTGTTCGGCTCGCCGGACAATTACAGGTCCGAGGAGGTCACGTTCCAAGTGGCCCCGTTCAGCATCGGATATCACGCCTTATTAGGGCGAGAGGCATTCACAATTTTCCAAGATATACCCCATTACGGGTACATGAAGCTTAAAATGCCCGGACCCAATGGAATCATCACTCTTGTCAGTGATCCGGACATAGCACTCCGCGCTGAAAATAAGACAGCTGCACTAGCCCTAGAGGCACTATCCGAAGCCCTAGCGGCAGAGGAACTCATTGCGCTGCGCTCCATGCTGAATAGGGATGATGTGATACTCGATAAGAGATCTAAGTGCACCTCTTTTAAACCAGCAGACGAAATAGTCAAATTCCAGGTCCATCCAACGGACCCCACAAAGACGGCCTCCATTGGGGCACAATTAAACCCTGATGTAGACGCCGCACTACGAGAATTCCTTCGGGAAAATTGGGACATTTTTGCCTGGCACCCTTCACATATGCCAGGAATCCCACGCAGGCTGGCAGAACATAGCCTAAACATCCTAAAAGGATTCAAGCCAGTCAAACAGGCTCTTCGGCGATTTTCCGAACCCAAAAGATAGGCAATGGGAGAGGAGCTAGCCAAACTATTAGAAGCCGGATTCATCAGAGATATAAAACATCCGGACTGGCTAGCGAACCTGGTAATGGTACCAAAAAAGGAAAAATCCTGGCGCCTTTGTGTCGATTTTAAAGACCTTAACAAGGCCTGTCCAAAGGATCCTTTCCCCCTTCCCCGCATCGACCAAATCATCGATGCTACCGCAGGGCACGATTCATTGTGCTTCCTCAACGCATACTCCGCATACCATCAAATCAAGATGGCAGAAATAGACCAGGCCGCAACGGCATTCATTACTCCATACGGACCATTCTGCTTCAACACAATGCCCTTCGGACTCAAAAACACCGGCGTAACATATCAGCGCATGATTCAGACATGTCTGGCTACCCAGATCGGCAAAACAGTGGAGGCATACGTAGACGATGTGGTCGTTAAGACCAAACACGTCGAAACTCTAGTAGACGATTTAAGGCTCACATTCGACAACCTCCGAGCATATGACATTAAGCTCAACCCAGAAAAATGCGTTTTCGGCATACCAGCCGGAAAGCTCTTGGGCTTCATTGTATCCGGTAGAGGAGTTGAAGCGAACCCAGCCAAGATCCGAGCTCTGTCACAATTGGATATCCCAAAAGACCTCAAACAAATACAAAAACTGACTGGATGCGTGGCGGCTCTAAGCCGCTTCATCTCCCGTTTGGGAGAAAAGGCATTGCCCCTCTATCACCTCCTCCAGCGCATTGAACACTTCGAATGGACGGATGCTGCCACGGCTGGACTCGAAGAAATAAAGGCCATATTGGCAACAAATCCGGTCCTGGCCGCGCCCAACCTGGGCGAACCGATGATATTATATATCGCGGCAACACATCAAGTTGTCAGCGCGGTACTCGTCGTCGAACGAGAAACAGAAGGACACAAATTCCCTCTTCAAAAACCAGTGTACTACGTATCCACTGTCTTAACTCCATGCAAGTCCCAGTATCCACATTATCAAAAGATAGCGTACGCGGTGTTCATGGCATCCCGGAAGCTGCGACACTACTTTCAAGAGTGTTCGATAACAGTGGCCTCCGAAGTACCTCTCAACGACATTATAAACAACCGCGACGCGATGGGCAGGATTCCAAAATGGGCTATTGAGCTCTTACCATTCGACATAACCTACAAACCACGGCGAGCTATAAAGTCGCAAGTTTTAGCTGACTTCATCGCCAAATGAACCGAAGCCGAACTCCCTAAAGAGTATGGCGCATACTCCAATTGGATCATGCATTTCGACGGCTCCAAAATGTTGGCCGGCTTGGGGGCTGGCGTTGTATTGACGTCCCCAACCGGAGACACGGTCCAATACGTACTTCAGATAATGTACACGGACTCCAACAATGCAGCCGAATATGAGGCCCTTCTACATGGTCTCCGGATGGCAATCTCCATGGGTATTCAACGCCTAGAGGTGCGCGGGGATTCAAACCTTGCAATATCCCAAGTAAATGGAGACTTTGACGCCAAGGATCCGAAAATGGCAGCCTATCGTAACACCGTCTTAAAAATGTCAGCTCGGTTCGAAGGACTTGAATTCCACCATGTAGCCCGGGATAATAACCAGGCAGCCGACGTGTTGGCACGCATTGGCGCAAAACGCGACGCCGTCCCTCCAAACATTTTCCTGGAGTGGCTCTTTAAGCCATCCGTATTATGGGAAGAGGAGTCCAAAAATAACAACCCGGAACCAATTGCACCACCCAACACGGAACGTTCTGACACAATCGGTGGCTCAGCCAATGAAATAACACCTTCAGCCCATGAAATAATGGCAGTAATTGCCCCGTGGATGGAACCATTCCTAGCCTGCTTAATTAGGCAGGAACTTCCCGAAGACCAAAATGAGGCCCGCTGCATAGTTCGGCGATCTAAAGCCTACAAGGTCCATGAGGGAGAACTTTATAAGAAAAGCACAACCGGAGTCCTTCAAACGTGCATCTCCGAAGAGGAAGGGCGAAATCTCCTGGCTGAAATTCACGCCGGACTCGGCGGGCACCATGCCGCAGCCCGGGCCCTTGTGGGCAAGGCCTTCCGTATAGGATTTTATTGGCCAACTACCCGGGCAGATGCTCAGGACTTAGTCCAACGATGCGTCGGTTGCCAGCTCTTTGCTAATCAAAGCCACATGCCACCCACCGCCCTCAAAACTATACCCATCACCTGGCCGTTCGCTGTCTGGGGGCTTGACATGGTTGGACCCCTTAAAGGGGGAACCCACAAGCAAAAATACCCATTGGTCATGGTGGATAAATTCACCAAATGGATAGAGGCCAAGCCGGTTAAAACGGCCGAATCCGGACCTGTGATAGACTTCATATCTGGGGTAGTACACCACGATGGCGTCCCCCACAACATCATCACTAATAACGGCATGAACTTCATGGCCGACGAGGTTAAAATCTGGTGCAAAAACATGGGCATCAAGCTCGACTATGCTTCAGTCTATCACCCTCAAACTAACGGTCAAGTCGAACGAGCAAATGGTCTAATCATGAGCGGCTTAAACCCAGGTTAGTGCGGTCCCTCACGGAATCTAACACGCACTGGGTGGAGGAGCTCGACTCCGTACTCTGGGGGCTGCGGACCACGCCAAATCGTACTACCGGATTCACGCCATTCTTTATGGTATACGGCGCAGAGGCAGTTTTGCCCTGCGATATAATTCATGACTCACCTCGAGTGCGCATGTACGAAGAAAGAGAAGCCGAGTTGGATCGGCAGGACAGTTTGGACGCATTGGAGGAGGAGCGCGATGTGGCAAAGGCTCGTTCCGCATTCTATCAGCAGCAGGCTCGAAGATACCAAAGTAGAGAAGTACGGGCCAAAACATACAATGTTGGCGAACTAGTTCTACGTCTGCCGGACAAGAAAAAGGACAAACTCAAGCCCAAGTGGGAAGGTCCCTTCATCATCGATCAACTCCTGACCGGCGGAGCATACCGTGTACGAAATGCATCGAACAATTGACTCGAGCCGAACCCATGGAACGCAGCCCGCCTCCGAAGATTCTATGCCTAGCGCCGGACTCAGAGTTCGTCTCCTTCCTCCGTCCACATTTTATACGTTTGCTGTCTTTTGTTTTTTTCTCTTCCTTCCTCCCTTCTTTCCGTAAAGCCTTTGTGGGCTAACCTGCGCATTGTTCGCACACACTTGACGTGCTGCTCGCACTCATTATACCTGGGGGCTTCTTTAACATAAGCTTATTTATACGGGCTTCATGCCAACACATGCGTCACACTTCCGCGTGTACCTTTTACTCACCATTATATGCATCGATATGACTTAAGTTTTGGCCAAGCTGGGTTGCCTGGCTCCTGTGCTTACCCCTACGTTCCCGATTGTTCGGCTAGGAGGTAAAGGGAGCACCTCTGCGGTTGTTACTGCCGGGTCAGCCGGATGTGTACCTCAGACTGGGTGAAGCCGAATGCTAGCGTTCTTAAGGGAATATTCGGTCGGTGACTTGAAAGATGATTTCTTATTTATTTATCTATCTGCCTCCAGATGCTTTTCTGCTCTTTTCGCAGTCCGGACATGCACTTTAGGGCATGCCTCCCAGGGAAAGGAACCCCTAACGGAACTATTCTCCTTGGAAGATGTTTCTTACTAACCATGTAATATAACATAACTAGTTGGGCGCTTGTCTGATAAAGCACTAATGACCCCTACACCTGGTCTCCATGCATGCC
The DNA here is from genome assembly GCF_018294505.1 of Triticum aestivum. NCBI lineage: Eukaryota > Viridiplantae > Streptophyta > Magnoliopsida > Poales > Poaceae > Triticum > Triticum aestivum. Next base: position 385,991,229 of record NC_057810.1, on the reverse strand, counting down.
CCGGTTTTTTCATAACCGTGAGGGTATTCGGACACACTCCGGACTCTAGGGTCCTGAGGTTAAAGCGAAAAGGTCCGCAATGACAAACGATCTACAATCCGGCTAGAAGGCATTTTCCATGTCATTTTAGATTACATCGTCAAATTGACTGATTGTACTCCTCTTCAATCCCATCTAACAGGCTGTCTAGCTTACAGTCCCGTTGGGAATACTTAGCGGCCAACTCTACTTGGCCGTACATTAAGCTCATAGGAATCTCCTTCCCATCGGGCCCCACAGGTCCGACCTCGGCCATGTGGTTCGGATCAGCCTTCATGTACCGCATCTTCACCATGGCCCAGGCCTCCCGGGCGCCTTGACGGCAGGCCGATATCTTCCATAGACGGAAGCGCTGCCACACTCCCTGAAACTTCTCCGCAAGCCCTCCAAGACCCTCGGGCAGGGAGACGGACGACCATAAGGCCTGGACGACGCAGCTCATCGCCTGCCGAACACGTTCGTGCAGCTGCAGCAGCTCGGGAAGCAGATCACCCGTTGAACCGGGCATTTCCTCCGCAGGACGACCCATGAGCACACCTACAGACATATTTCTGTCAATCGTCTCCCTCGCCGAACTCTTCTTTTCAAAAGAGTTTGCTCAAGCACTTACTATAAATGCCGCGACGAAGCCGCTGATTCTCCTTCACGGAGCCAGACAGCTGGGCCCGAACACCTTTTAGCTCTTCGCCCAGCTGGGTGTGGGCATCTTGGAGTTTGTTCCTCTCCTGGTGCACCTTCATAAGCACCCTCTCGCCAGCCTTCAGCTGGCACAGTAGCTACTGCTTGTCCGGATCAAGTCCGGCAACATCTGCAATATTATTGTCAGACTTATACGCACGCCGCACTTCATAAACCGCTTATCTTTTTTGAAATATGTGTTACCAGAGGGGGTCTCTGTGGCTCCTCCTGCAGCGGCTAGTGCGGCCTCAAGATGGGCCTTGCACTCTTGAAGCTCCTGGGACAGGTGGGTATTCTTCTCCGTAAGATCCTGCATGTAAAATGATCCTTAAATCAGTTATTCTAACTACTTTAAGTCTCGGGGGCTACTGGCATATATAACTATTAAAATTCCTTACCCGTATGTCTTTCACATACTGCCCCGTGGCTCTGGTTAAACCATCTTGAGCGGCACGAAGGTGCGCGTCTCCCGCATTAAAGGCATTCAACGCCTCCGGGGAGAAACACGCGTCACGAAGAATTGTCCGGCGGCGCCTGTGATTCATGGAGCTCTCCACCTCAGACCTGGTGGCGGACAGCCTGTCGGCATCCTCCATTGGAGGAGCATCCGGCTCGCGCCTTGCGCTCGCCTCCCCCTCCGGACCAGGTGTTGGAGCCTGGCTGGCGGAGGCTTGGTTGGCAACCTCCCCGGGCATAGTTCGGCGAGCGCCCTTTCTCCTGGAAAAGTCATGAGTATTAATATACCTTCCAGGAATCCTCCCCTTAAAAATAGTGGCATGCTATACCGTTGCAGCGATGTTTCGATTCGCACTGCACCCATCTTCTGCCTACTGGGCCGAACTGACCCTTGTCGGTCAGCCGCCGCGGGTTCGGCTTCCCGCCTTGAAGGCACCTCCTGCGAGACACCGTTGGTATACGGTGGTCAGAAATAAGCACGGATGAAGTAATGGTGTCAGGACTCCGGTCGTAGTTACCAGGGAAGCCAGAGATAAACCGGGGTAGTCAGCCGTAATGGCGACTAGAGCATTGTTCATGCTAAGTTGGTGGAACACCCCGTCAATCAGCTCCACCTCTATGTCTGGATCCTCTTCGGAGGCCGGATCAAGGGATCTTCCAGGATCCTCGGGTTGTGGAGTCGGGCTTTGTATGCCCTCCACATCCCGGCGCAGTTCCTGTGTCGAAATCATAAAGTAAGACACTTAACTTTGAAAAGCACGGATCGGATAGATAAACGTCCGCTTACCCAGCTTCGAGGGTTATTCATGGAGAATCCATTCAATGGACTCGTGCGGAGGAAGTACTCCTTCTCCCCCTTGTACAAGCTGGACAAGATCTTCACCAGATCGGCAGCCGATCCCGGCCCCTTGTGGCCATGACGGGTGGCGTCATTCTCCCCGTTGAAATCCCACATGGGGTGGCCCCTATATTGGAGTGGCTGCACCCCTCGCATAATGCACGTGGCCATGACTCCAATCATGGTCAATCCAGAATGGGCCAGTAACCTTATCCGGCCCATCAGATATTGGACGCTCCTACCATCTTCCCGTTGAGGGCTCCGCGGGCGCCAACTCAGGTGTTTCTTCAGAGGAGCGTTGCTGAACTCTGGGAGGCCGATCCGAACTGGGTCCAGCAGTGGGGCGTCTTCCATATAAAACCATTCCGAAGGCCAGTCTTCGGACGCCTTCTTCGGGGTTCCGGATAGATATCTGGTCCCGGCGATGCGCCATATTTCGGCTCCGCCCACTTGATATATCGACCCCCCATGAGAACGGGGTACGAGGCAAAACAATCTCTTCCACAGCGCAAAATGGGGCTCGATGCCCAAGAACAGCTCGCAAAGAGCTACAAAACCCGCAATGTGCAAAATGGAGGCGGGTGTAAGGTGATGAAGCTGGAGTCTGTAGAACTCCAGGAGCCCCCGGAGAAAGGGATGTATGGGAAATCCGAGCCCCCTTATTAGATAGGGGACGAAGCACACCCGCTCTCCTTTGGAGGGATTGGGGGTGTTCTCCGCCTGCTTTCCACCTTTGTAGCGTCACCAGCTTGCTCGATGGCCAGTCCGGCTCGAACCGGGACCATGAAGGCCGAAGGAAGGTATCCCTCCGCTTGGAGCGTCACCAGCTTGCTGTGCGGAACTGAACATCTCCTCCAATCTCCTGGCTAAGGGCTGGGAGCACGAGAGGAGGAGCCGTGTCGACTGCCCATGATGGGGTGGATTTTTGTCAGAGGCGCTCCGATGAGTACTCGCGGAAGGAGGATGGTGTGATTTGGATCTAGATCCTTGCCTCTCTTATAGGCAACACGTTCGTGCAACTTGGGGGTAAAACGTAAAAATACCCTGGCTTTTCGCATTCATACGACACGTGGAAGAGGGCCATTATTGGACGTGGAAGCCGAGGAGCGCAGCATTTATAAGGAAGCCGGACACTATTCGGCAAGCACATGGAATTGGGAGGAGAACCCGCCTTGCAACACCGAAGACAATATACGCGCCGGACTCGTCGTCATTGAAGCCTGGTTCAGGGGCTACTGAGGGAGTCCTGGACTAGGGGGTGTTCAGATAGCCGAACTATCATCATCGGCCGGACTCCAAGACTCTGAAGATACAAGATTGAAGACTTCGTCCCGTGTCTGGATGGGACTTTCCTTGACGTGGAAGGCAAGCTTGGCGATACGGATATGTAGATCTCCTACCATTGTAACCGACTCTGTGTAACCCTAGCCCTCTCCGGTGTCTATATAAACCGGAGGGTTTTAGTCCATAGGACAGAACAATCATACCATAGGCTAGCTTCTAGGGTTTAGCCTCCTTGATCTCGTGGTAGATCCACTCTTGTACTACCCATATCATCAATATCAATTAAGTAGGAGTAGGGTTTTAGCTCCATCGAGAGGGCCCGAACCTGGGTAAAAACATCGTGTCCCTTGTCTCCTATTACCATCCGCCTAGACGCACAGTTCGGGACCCCCTACCCGAGATCCGCCAGTTTTGACACCGACAGAAGGTAATGGAGCAAAACTCACCAATATCTCATCTAATACTTTTCTAACCCTAAACATGGTCCTAGGTACGAAATATATAGCCTTGGGGTCGAAGGAGAAGAAGTGGAGCCGAAGATGCAATCTCAGCCGGCCATCCTGGGAGGCCCGTGCGCACGGGGTTCCCGTGGGCACGGTACAGGCCCGTGCGCACGGGGTGCTCCAGCGCCTGTTTCCTGTGTAGCCCATGGGCATGGAGTCTCGAGGGCCCGTGCGCACGGGGTCACCTGGGACTTCCTGTGTTGCTGTTGTTGCACTCCGTCTTGATTCGTACGGCCTTGGGGTGGTCCTCCTTCTCCTTGGGGATGCTCCTGAGCTTCTTGGTGATGTTCCACTTCATACCTAAGGACGCATAGCATATCTTGGTGAGGTAGTAAACATGTTCCATTCGTATTCACATGCAAGTCTAGTAGGAAGGAGTTCACCTCGGTTTCGAGAGCACGTTCTCTAGCTCTTGTCATGTGTCCTCGTGGGGTTGGATGTGTCGATGTAGAGTCCATGGGGATGATGGAAAGATGCTCCGCATCATCTCCCCTCCCTTGGGAAAGATCCGACCTCGGATCAAAATCTTCATCACCATGGAAAGGCGAGAGGTCTTTGACGTTGAAGATGTCGCTCACGTTGTACTTGTCTCGTGGGAGTTCAATCTTGTAGGCATTGTCGTTGTAGCGTGCTAGCACCTTGAATGGTCCATCGTCTCGAGGGCGAAGTTTGGACTTGCGTTCGTTGGGGAAGCGGTCCTTGCGAAGGTGTAGCCACACGAGATCACCTATGTTGAAGATCATGGGTTGCTTGTTGACGTTGAGCTTGGTCGCTAGTCGATGTACTTGGCGCTCGATGATGTTCCTTGTATCTTCATGCATCTTCTTGATGTAGCTTGCTCGTGCACTCGCATCCATGTTAGTGCGCTCTTGTAGAGGTAGAGGTAGAATGTCCAATGGGGACAACTAGTTGAAGCCGTAAACGACCTCAAAGGGGGACTTGCCGGTAGTCGAATGTCTTGCACGGTTGTAGGCGTACTCGGCGATGGATAGACATGCCTCCCACTCCTTGATGTTCTTCTTGATCAAGACGCGAAGTAGAGTGGATAGTGTCCGGTTCGTCACCGCCGTTTGGCCGTAGGTTTGAGGATGGTATGCGGATGAGAACAAGAGCTTGATTCCGAGCTTGGCGCATAGCGTCTTCCAAAAGTAACTCAAGAACTTGACGTCGCCGTCGGAGACGATTGTCTTTGGTACTCCATGGAGGCGCAAGTTTTCCCTACAAAAGAGGTTGGCAACATGTGAAGCATCATCTATCTTGTTGCAAGGAATGAAATGTGCCATCTTAGAAAATCGGTCCACAACAACAAATACGGAATCCTTTCCAGTTTGAGTTCTAGGCAAACCAAGTACAAAATCCATGCTAATATCTTCCCAAGGTTGATAAGGAATAGGAAGAGGCATGTAAAGACCATGGGATTGAGCTTTCGACTTAGCTTTGTGGCATGTAGAGCATCGGGTGGTGAAGCGTGAGACGTCGCGGAACATCTTGGGCCAAAAGTAGTTCTTGGAGAGCGTGGCGAAAGTCTTGTCGCGTCCAAAGTGTCCCATGAGTCCGCCTCCATGAGCCTCTTGCAAAAGGAGAAAACAAAGAGAAGACTCGGGAATGCATAGTTTGTTAGCTCTCATAAGATAACCATCCTTGATGCAATATTGTTCCCAAGATGTATGCGTCAAACATTTAGCATAATGAGTTGCAAAAGATGGATCATTAGCATACAAGTCTTTTATGTGCTCAAAGCCAATAACATTTAACTCAAGTTTAGTGACAAGCGTGCATATGCGTGAAAGTGCATCGGCAACTACATTTTCCTCACCCTTAATGTACTTATCACATAGGGAAAAGACTCAATAAATTCACTCCATTTGGCATGACGCTTGTTCAACTTAGTTTGACCTTTTAAGTACTTAAGAGTTTCATGATCGGTATATATGACAAAATCATGAGGTCTAAGATAATGTTCCTGTAAGTGCATCTAGTGCCCCTTAGTGATTTTGGTGTATTGAAGACTTATAGGTTAAGGGACTAATGTGTTTGTGAGTGTACACAGGTCTATAAGTCTATGAGGAGTTTGATATTTACATAGAAAGTCGACCCCTAAAAATGAAGTTCTTCAACTGAAGACTTTGATATTCTGAAGACTTTCTGAAGACTTTGAAAGTGAAGAAATTGGTGTGACCCTGAAGACTTGGTATTCATTTGAGGAACATGAAGCGTGAAGACTTTTGTTTTCGTAGTTTCATTTTCTCTTTCTTGAGTCATAGGAAACACCGTACTGTTAAAGGGGGTCGAGGAAATACTAAGGAAAAATTTCCATGTGATGCTCAACTCAAAATCCTACACCTACCAATCCCTTCGAGTGAAGCCTTTGGAAATCTCATACAGTTCAGTCACTTTCTTCAGTGACAGAGACGAAGTCCTTCTGGTCGCTGATGAATTTGTTCTGACTGAGGAGTTAGGAATTCGCCAGTGCGAATTACCTACACAGTGAGGAACATGATAGCCCTGAGGAATTTGAGAGTCAAATTTCCGACCGTTGCTGTGCTACGTGCCAGCTGTCCCAAAATATCTTATCCACCTAACGGTCATATCATTGAGGGGCATTTATGTCTTATCATGTTGGGATTCTCCCTAGGCTATAAATAGCCGCCCCCTACAATCACTAGCTGGTTGGCTGCTCCGAGAGAACTTGACACTAGTCATTTGAGAGCAACCCATCCTCCGAGGACTTTGAGTGAAAATCATCAAGTGAGGAAAAACCCCAAAACCAAACCCCTACAAACCCAAAGTGATTGAGCATCACTGAAGAAATTGATCCTGCGTGGATCCCACACTTGTTACCTTTGAAGACTGTGCTTCTTCCAGACGGTTAGGCGTCAAGGTCTAGAGCATCCAAGAGGAATTGTGGATTGCCGAGTGACCAAGTCTGTGAAGGTTTGGAAGTCGCCTGAAGACTTACCACGAGTGATTGGACGGGATCTGTGTGATCTTAGTTCAAGGAGAATACGGTGAGGACTGGGTATCCTGAGCTGCGTGCTCAGAGACTGGGTGTCCGGGACTGCGTGTCCTCGAGTTTAAATACTCAGCCGCTCCAACCAGACGTACAACTGAGACAGCAGTTGGAACTGGTCTACCAAATCATTGTCTTCACCAACCTAACTGGTTCTATTTCCTCAACCCTTTCATTTCCTCATTACTGTGTTGAGTGTTTGTTCATATCTGTGTTTGAAGACTTTGACTGAAGACTTTCTCAATTTCCTCAGTTCAATTTCTTCAGTCTGTTTGTCTTCATCTTGTGTTATCCTGTGATTACGCTTTCTGTACTCAGTGCTTGTCTCCATTTCATCATGATGACCATGCGTGTATTCTATTATGCTTACTTCTGAGTACTTATTCCGCTGCTAATAGTTCTTCGCTAAGGAATTTCCTCACCGGCAAATTCCTCAGTGAAGAATTCATAAAAATCGCCTATTCACCCCCCCTCTAGTCGACATAACGCACTTTCAATTGGTATCAGAGCAAGGTACTCCCTTGTTCTGTGTGATTTTGGTTTAACCGCCTGGAGTTTTAGTTATGTCGACCGCAGGTATGATCAAGGTCTCGGCTGGGTGTCCTACCTTTGATGGAACGGACTACCCCTACTAGAAAAACAAGATGCGAATGCATCTCGAAGAAATTGACAATGATCTCTGGTATGTTGTGGAAAATGGTGTTCCCTCTGTTTCACCCTCACTGAACGCTACCGATGTCAAGAGATTCAAGCAACTCGATTCTCAAGCGAAGAATATCATATGTGGCCATCTGAGTAAAGGACAGTATGGAAGAGTGAGTGCTTTGGAAACTGCCAAGCTTATCTGGGATAGGCTGTCCAAAGTGAATGAAGGAGTCTCAACTCAGCGTGACTCTCGAGTTGATGTTCTTCGGAATCTCTTCAACCGCTTCAAAAGACTCGACAATGAAAATGTCCAACAAACCTTCGATCGCCTCACTGACATCTCAAATGAGCTTCAAGCCCTCGGTGCCACTGACATCACTGACCATGAGGTGGTGAAGAAACTGTTGAGATCGCTTGATTCCTCATTTGATACTCTAGGTCTGATGATACAAGAACGGGCTGACTACAAGTCTCTTGATCCTGCCGATATCCTCGAAAGGCTAAATACTCATGAGTTCCAGCTTGCTGAAAAGAGAGATCTCTATGGTTCGAGTTATGGCAAACCACGTGCCTTGAAGGCCAAGGTGGTGTCTGAGTCTGAATGTGAGGACTCTGGTAGTAGCCTTGGTGATCCTAAAGAATTGAGCCAGGAGCTAGCACTGCTCGTGAAGAAATTCCAGAAGTTCTCAAGACATGGTCGCTTCGGAAAATCCTCAAGAAGCAGTGATTCCTCATCAAGTGACTATAAGAGAAGGCTGTGTCACAAATGCAAGAAACCTGGTCATTATATTCAAGATTGTCCTCAGTGGGAAAAGGAATTGAAGAAGAAGAAATACAAGGATTACAGTTCTGATGATGCAAAGAAAAAGAAGAAATCGTCAAAATCTTCGTCATCAAAATCCTCGAAGTCTTCATCTCACAAGAAGAGCAGCTCCAAGAAGACTCGGGCATTCATTGGCAAGGAAATGGACTCTAAAGCTGAATCTGAAGAAAATGAGGAAGAGGAGGCGTCTGAAGAATCTGAATCTGGTGTGGCGAGTCTGGCCTTTGCTACTGCTTTCGTTAGCAAGTCCATCTTCAACACTGAAGAAACTGACCCCACCGACAAGCCTGATGAAGATGATGATGACTACGCTCCCACCTATTGCTTCATGGCAAAAGGTGCAAAGGTACTCAAATACACCTCCTCTGAATCTAGTGAAAATGAATCTGATGAGAATCTCAAGCCCAGCTACTCTAAACTTGCAAAGATTGCTGTAAAACAACAAAGGGCTTTTGAAAAGGTTCAAAACATGCTAAACAAAAGTGATGATATGTTAGGTGAAGAAATGGATCGCACTAAAGCCCTGACTGAAAATCTTCAGAGAGTTCAGTCTAGGTTTGATAACCTTCAAAGTCATCATAACACTCTCTTATCTGATCATGAGAAACTTTCTTATGAATTTCTTCAAAGAAAGCAAGATCTTGAGAAGCTAAGAGTGAGTTATGAAGATCTTCAGAAGGAGCGCGATTCATTACTTGCTCAACAAATCAACACTTCTCAGGAAGAATTTGTTCCTCCATGCTTAAAGTGCATTGAACGTGAATCTGCTAATTCTTCACCTGAATGTTCAAATGCTTCAACTGTTACAAATTCTTCATCTGCCTCTGCTATCACTAATTCCTCATCTGAGGACATTGCTAGTATCACTGACGATGCAGGGCTGAAGGAACTGTACACTACAGGCATGTACAAAAGCCTCAAAGGGCATTAGATTCTTTGTGATGTGCTCAAAAAGCAGATCCTCAACAGAAACCCTAGGAAAGAGGGTATTGCCTTTGAGAGGAAACTCAATGCTGATGGAACATATTGGAAGCCTGAGCAGTACCCCAAAACCTCATGGGTTGCTGCAAAGGGACCTCCAGTTTATCCATCCTTGTTATCTGGCTTTACATGTGAATCTCCTCATTCTTCTGATGAGTCATTTGACTCCAACTATAAACTGTTCAAAAATCAAAATGGTGAATTATTTGCTAGATATGTTGGGACTAACTGCAGGAACGGTTCCCCTATGAAGAAAATCTGGGTTCCCAAAAGTTATGTTGAAAGTCTTCAGGTGAATGTCCTCATGACACCACCTGTGAAGAATAGGAACCCCAGATCAAACTCTTCATATGGACCAAATTCTTCATATGGATCCAAGTCCTCATACGGACCAAATTCCTCAAATGGATCAAAGTCCTCACATGATTATCATCGTGCTAACAACTCTCTTTCGCAGGGTAGAGCTAAGGGCTATGAATATGCACATTATTCTTCAAATCATTATGCTCATAAGTCCTTGAAGAATTTCTCTGCTTATTCATATGCTTACCCTAACCCCTCTTATGTGAAACGAAATGGTCTGGCTTCTATGCCACCATTCTCGTATGGTGCTCGCAGAGTGATGAACTGTTTGCCACCCCTTCAGATGTGGGTGGTGAAGAAAAAGAACTAATCTCTTCTGCAGGGTCAGGTCTCCAGACGTGCCTTAATGTCTGAAGAATTTGCTGGGGACCTGACAAAACTGCCTGAAAGGATGCAGGCTAACCATGATGAAATGAACTTTCATTTCACACGTCCTCATACTGCTATATTTGTTTACCGCTTGATGAAATTCATCTGATGAACTTGATATCATATTCTTCATTGATGAAGCATATGAGATTGTAAGTTACACTAATTCATCTACAAGATGATCAACCCAAAACCACTAAATGGTCCTCGATAGTGGATGTACAAGTCACATGACTGGTGACAAGAATCTTTTGATGGATGCTCCCTTATCACCGTCACATCTGAAACATATCATCTTTGCTGACAAAGGCAAAAGTCAGGTATTGGGTCTTGGTATGGTTGCGATCTCTAAGGATAAACACATGGACAAAGTCATGCTTGTTGAGTCCTTAGGATACAACTTCATGTCAGTCTCAATGCTTTGTGATCTTGATATGGTTGTTGTCTTTGGCAAGTATCGCTGTGTTGTGATTATGGAAGCTGACAATTCCAAAGTCTTCGAAGGCTTTAGGAGAGGAGATTTGTATATTGTTGATTTCTCTACAGGACCACAACCAGCCGTGTGTCTACTTGCAAAAGCTTCAGAAGGCTGGCTATGGCATCGATGACTTGGTCACGCAGGCATGAGGAATTTGCACACGCTTGCAAAGAAGAAGCATGTCATTGGCATTGAGAATGTCAAATTCCTCAAGGATCACTTATGCGGAGCCTGTGAAGTTGGAAAAATGACCAAGGCCAAGCATCCAGCGAAGACTATCATGACCACTACTCGTCCATTCGAATTGCTTCACATGGACCTCTTCGGACCAAATCATTACTCGGCATTCTCTAATGCTGCATATCTATATGGTTTTGTCATTGTTGATGATTACTCTCGATATACTTGGGTATACATTGTTACTTACAAACATGAAGTGCGGGAAGTCTTCAAACGATTTTCCTCGAGGGCTTCAACCAACTTTGGTGTGAAGATCAAGCACATCAGAAGTGACAATGGAACTGAGTTCAAGAATTCCGGTCTTGATGACTATCTTGATGAACTTGGTATTACTCATGAGTTATCTGCTCCTTATACTCCTCAGCAAAATGGCGTCGTGGAGCACAAGAACAAAACTCTTGTTGAGATGGCTCGCACTATGCTTGATGAATACAAAACGCCTCATCGTTTTTGGATTGATGCAATTGATACTGCGTGCCACATCATCAACAGAGTATATCTTCACAAATTCTTCAAGAAGACGGCCTATGAACTCCTCACTGACAAGAAACCCAATGTGAGTTATTTCAAAGTCTTCGGCGCAAAATGTTGGATTAGAGATCCTCACCACAATTCTAAATTTGCACCGAAAGCACATGAAGGTTTTATGCTTGGTTACGGAAAGGACTCGCACACCTACAGAGTCTTCAACATCGCTCTTCACAAGATTGTTGAAACTGTAGATGTGCGGTTCGATGAAACTAATGGCTCGCAAAGAGAGCACCTACCTTCTGTGTTAGATGAACCAGCACCTGAGGATTCTATCAAGTTCAAGGCAACTAAGGATGTCATTCCTACTGAAGAACTTGCTGAAGAATTCATTCCAGTATGCAAAGAACGTCGAGCTGACGCACCTGAAGATAATGCTGAAGACAATGGTGCTGAGGAAAATGATCAAATACCTCGACGTCAACCAGCTCATCCTCGCGTTGCAAAAGAAGTACAAGTTGAAAAGATCATCAATGACATTGAAGCGCCAGGTCCTCTCACACGCTCAAAAGCTTCACATTTATCTAACTTTTGTGGGCACTATGCTTTTGTTTCTATCACAGAGCCCACTAAGGTAGATGAAGCATTTTTGGAGCCGGAGTGGATTCAGGCTATGCAAGAAGAATTACATCAGTTCGAGCTCAACAATGTCTGGGAACTGGTCAAACGTCCAGATCCTCGCAAGCATAATATCATTGGCACAAAGTGGATCTACCGCAACAAGCAAGATGAAAATGGCCTTATGGTAAGGAATAAGGCACGACTAGTAGCTCAAGGCTACACACAGGTTGAAGGAATTGATTTCGATGAAACTTTTGCACCTGTTGCTAGAGTTGAGGCTATTCGCATATTACTTGCTTATGCTAATCATCATGAATCATCTTATATCAAATGGATGTGAAAAGTGCATTCCTCAATGGTAAGCTTGAGGAAGAAGTATATGTTGCTCAACCCCCAGGTTTTGAAGATCCAAAGAATCCTGACAAAGTCTTCAAACTTAATAAGGCCCTCTATGGCCTCAAGCAAGCCCCTCGGGCGTGGTATGATACATTGAAGGAATTCTTTGTGAAGAATGGCTTCACACCCGGTTCACTCGACCCTACTCTCTTTACTAAATCTTATGATGGTGAACTGTTTGTGTGCCAAATATATGTTGATGATATTATGTTTGGCTGTACTAACCAACGTTATAGTGATGAATTTTCCTATATGATGAGTGAAGAATATCAAATTTCTATGATGGGAGAGTTGAAATTCTTCTTAGGTCTTCAAATTCGTCAACAGCGCAATGGCATATTCATATCTCAGGAGAAATACCTCAAAGATGTACTGAGGAAATTCGGCATGCAAGATTGCAAAGGCGTCAAAATTCCTATGCCCACAAAAGGCCATCTATGCACTGATGAAAATGGTATTGACTTTGATCACAATGTATACTGCTCCATGATTGGTTCTTTATTTTACTTATGTGCATCTAGGCCAGATATAATGCTTACTGTTTGCATGTGTGCCCGATTTCAAGCTGCACCGAAGGAATCACACCATAAGGCTGTGAAGCATATTCTTCGATATCTAGCTCACACACCAACACTAGGATTATGGTACGCCAAGGGCTCTGTCTTTGATCTCATTGGATATTCTGACTCTGACTATGTTGGTGATCGTGTGGACCGCAAGTCAACCTCTGGCACTTGTCATTTCCTCGGACGATCTTTGGTCTGTTGGTCCTCGAAGAAACAGAACTGCGTATCACTGTCCACTGCGGAAGCCGAATACATTGCTCCTCGCTCTTGCTGTGCTCAACTGCTTTGGATGAAGCAAACACTCAAGGACTATGGAGTCAATGTGAAGAATGTGCCTCTCCTCTGCGACAATGAGAGTGCCATCAAGATTGCTCACAACCCAGTTCAGCACTCGAAGACAAAGCACATCCAGATTCGTCATCATTTTCTTCATGATCATGTATTGAAGGGCGACATCTCTATTGAGCACGTGAAGACTGAAGAACAGCTATCTGATATCTTCACTAAGCCCTTGGATGAGAAGAGATTTAGCAAGTTGCGGTGTGAGCTAAATATCTTAGAATCTTCGAATGTTCTTTGAAAAGGACACACATCCTAACACTTACGCAAAATTGATGACTTAGATGTGCAACACATGAAGAAACATTTTTCTTCAATCAATGAAGAATAACACTCTAATTGTGAAGAAATTAATGAAGAATTTGATTCTTAGAACCCTACGACAATTGTACGCGGTGTCTGAAATCATCATTCTAATACGGTGGGTCACGCCACCACAAAAAGTTGAAAATCTTCAATTTGAGTTTTTCCTCAGTTTTGAATGTCTTCAGTTTTTCAAATTCTTCAACTTTGCAAACTCTTCACAGTTCCCTTAGTTTTTCTTCATTGGCTATATACATATATGTGTTTATGTCCTCTACAGCATTCACTTATAGCTATTTCTTCAAGTTGTTTTTTTGCTAAGTGAATGTGATCGGACCCTTCCCCCTCTATGCTATACTCAACCCAATCTATTCACAAAGCCTTCATGTGCGTTCTATTTGAAACTCGTTCAAAATCTTCACTGTGTCCTTGTCAGCTGAAGAAATTGCGAACGAAACTTTAAAACAAATCTTATCCAAATTTTCGTTTTTTTGCCGCTCAAACTGTTCCGCATCCCACGATGCATTATTCTATTCACCCACGATCGTACACGATCTCCACTACACAGTACATGGGTGACACATGTCGCGTGAAGGAGAAAGGGCAGGGGCACGTTCGTCCCAAATCTTCGGGCGAACAATTTTTTCACCGTGTCTATAAATACCCCTCTCCCCTTCCTCACTTCATTTACTCCGCTCGAACATCTCTCTCCCGCTCGAGCTCCTCAAACCCTAGCGCCACCGCTACTCCATCATCGCCGGTGAGGAAGAGCTTCGCTGCCTCGACCTCGTCGCCGCCGTACTCACGCCGACCATGGAAATCTTCACTCCGCCGCCACCGTAGCAGTCTTCCTCCGCCGAGTTAGGGCAAGGAAGATCTAACCTGACGAACTTCCCGTCTGTTCTTCTCAGTTCGTCGTGTTCTTCATTTCGGGTAATTAAAAGTTACTTTTATTACTCGCCTTGATTCTCAAGCTTTCCTGAAAATCTTCAAAGGTGTTTATTCTTCAAATCTTCACATATATGAACACCTCAAACAAACTATGCTCTTGATTCGTTTCTCTAAGCAATGATTTTCCTCAAGATTCCTCAATTGTGTGGATCCTCGATCTATACAACTCTGGAACCTAAGACAAAGATCGCTTAGTGAAATTCTTCAAGGCTCATCTGGTCAAATTCCTCAAAACTTGTTCTTTTCAAAAACCTTCTCAGAATGCATATGACCTCTCCAAATTCCTTGCACCTGTACTCTGTTCACAGGTACTCATGTCTGCTGCTGAATCACTAGGTTCTCATCAACTTAACTCATTTGCAGCGTTCCTTGAAGAAAAATTGCATACTTCTTCAGAGAACTCATTTGTTCAAATTCCTCAACTGAAGAATATGGCAGACGGTAAGAAGCCGCAGAAAGGAGGAAAGAAACCTGAGGTTATGACTGCGTTTGAGATCCCTGAGGAAATTTATGCTGACTATTGTACACCTGATGAAGCAAAATATGGCAAAGAAAACAAAAATCAGCGCAAGGTGCGCATTCAGAAGATTGAATGGAGATGGGCAAGGGAATGGAGGGAATACAAATATGTGACTCCAAAGTACATGAAGAAATTCGCCCTCAATCCTCCGTGCCCAAGAGCTCCATTGGCACCTGGCCAAGTAGCTGATCCCACAAGCATCAAATGTGGTGAGGACTTTCCTGAAGAATGGGCTAAGCGCCAAGCCAAATTGGCAAGACAAGCCAAGGAGGGAGTGAAGAAATTCAATGAGGATTCTGCCACTGCTACTCCTACTGAGGCCTCGGTCCAACCGAGGAAATCCATGCCAAAGAAGCCTGCTCGTAAGCCAAGTGCTTCACCATCAGCGCCCTCACGGCCAAGTTCCTCAGCAGTGCCCTCACGGCAAATTCCTCACACCGCTCCTGCTCCTCCCAAGTCCTCAGCAGTTCCGACAAAGTCCTCAGCACCTGTGCATCTGACTACTTGTCAAAGGACTGCTGGTTTCTCGATTGCCTCTGGTGTCTCAGCAAGTTCCTCAGCTGCACCAATTTCATCATCTGGCCCGACTCTGCTGAAGACCAAAGCAACAGCTGGACGAGGTCCTCGGCCAAGTCCAAAGAAGAAACAGGTTGCATTTCATGTGCCATCTGATGATGAAGATTCTGATGATGAACTCGCAGAAATCATCAGAGACAGACAGGTGAAGGCCGTTAGAGCCAAAGGCACATCTGTGCCACTGCTGTTGGATCCGAGGAAAATCCTCGATTATATTGATCTCTGGCACAGGATCCAAACACCCCCATGCCTGATTTCCATCTGACCGCTGGTCAAAATCACATGCTGACCCATTTCATCACTGAAGAGAAAGGGAAGTTTGAAAAGGCAAGAGACATCAAAAAAAGCTCAATACAGAAAGAAGAAGTTCCTGAAGAAAAACATTATCAAAATGACACCTGAAGAACTTCTCAAGGTCCAGACTGAAATTCAAGACCTCAGCAAAAACTTTGATGCTTATTATGCTGATTGGCAAGGGGCCAAGGTCAGATTCGTCAACCTAATGAAGAAATTCACCAATGTTGCAGCCCCAAAGCAACATGAAATTCCTCAGGTTGAAGTCTCAGCTCAGCCGACTGAAGAACATGCCAGCACCGCTGATGATGTTCCGGCTGCTGATGAAATGTTAGTTCTAGGGCTGATGATCCCATTCCAGCCGCTGAACAAAATGCCAAGGCATCCACTAGTGGTGCGCCTGAAGAAACTGAAGAAGTCAGGGCAACTGCACCAGTTGCACCTGAAGAAATTCAACCAGATTCCTTAGCTCCTCCTGCGCCTACACCAACTCCAATTCTTCCATGTGCATTTGATGTGAAGAAAACCAAGGCTGCAGAGTGAGCTGCAGTGAAGAAAAGGAAGGCATCAGCTGTGTCAAATTCTTCGGCTGCGTAGAAAATGAAGTCAATGACCAGCTCACTTGAAAATCCAATTGATGTTGTTCCAATTTCCTCCATGCCGTCAAAGGACCTTGTTCCTTTTGGAGAAGACTATGAGATCCCCATCGGATCTGATGAAGAACATCATTCTGCTGCTTCGTCAGAGCAGATTGATGAAGAAATTGAAGATGAAAAACCATGAAAGAACATCTTAATCATGTTATGGCTGTTTTGCAAACCCTTCGCAAGGAAAGCCTTTATGCAAACATGACAAAGTGCACATTTGGTGTTGACAAAGTGGTTTTCTTGGGTTTCGTTGTCTCTTCCAAGGGTGTCCATGTTGATGAAACTAAAATCGAAGCAATTCAAACTTGGCCCCAACCCACCAATTTGCGACAAGTGCGTAGCTTTCTTGGTCTTGCGGTATTTTATCGTCACTTTGTGAAATTTTTTAGCACAATTGCCGCTCCTTTGCATGCCTTGAGTATGAAAAATGCTCCTTTTGTTTGGGGATCTTTGCAATCCACCGCTTTTGATGAGCTCAAGTCTTTGCTTACTCATGCTCCAATTCTTGCTTTGCCCAATTTTGACAAAACTTTTGAGGTTCATTGTGATGCAAGTGGTACCGGAACTGGCGGAGTTTTGATGCAAGAAAAATGAGCCATTGCATATTTTAGTGAAAAACTCTCCGGTGCTCAACTAAACTATCCCACATATGACAAAGAATTGTATGCTTTAGTGCATGTACTACATGTTTGGGAACATTATCTTAGACCTCATGAGTTTGTCATCCATACCGATCATGAAACGCTAAAGTACTTAAAAGGCCAAACTAAGTTGAACAAGCATCATGCCAAATGGAGTGAATTTATTGAATCTTCCCCTATGTGATCAAGTACATTAAGGGTAAGGAAAATGTAGTTGCGAATGCACTTTCCCGCATATGCACGCTTGTGACTAAACTTGAGTTGAATGTTATTGGTTTTGAGCACATCAAAGACTTGTATGCTAATGACCCATCTTTTGCTATTCCTTATGCTAAATGTTTGACGCATACATCTTGGGAACAATATTACATCAAGGATGGTTATCTTATGAGAGCTAACAAACTATGCATTCCCGAGTCGTCTCTTCGTTTTCTCCTTTTGCAAGAGGCTCATGGAGCTGGACTCATGGGACACTTCGGACGCGACAAGACTTTCGCCACGCTCTCCAAGAACTACTTTTGGCCCAAGATGTTCTATGACATCTCACGCTTCACCACCCAATGCTCTACATGTCGCAAAGCTAAGTCTAAAGCTCAATCCCATGGTCTTTACATGCCTCTTCCTATTCCTTATCAACCTTGGGAAGACATTAGCATGGATTTTGTACTTGGTTTGCCTAGAACTCAAAATGGAAAGGATTTCGTGTTTGTTGTTGTGGACCGATTTTCTAAGATGGCACATTTCATTCCTTGCAACAAGATAGACGATGCTTCACACGTTGCAAATCTCTCTTGTAGGGAAATCTTGCGCCTCCATGGAGTACCGATGACCATCGTCTCCGACCGTGACGTCAAATTCTTGAGTTACTTTTGGAAGACGCTATGCGCCAAGCTTGGAATCAAGCTCTTGTTCTCATCCGCATACCATCCCCAAACCGATGGCCAAACGGAGGTGACGAACCGAACACTATCCACTCTACTTCGCGTGTTGATCAAGAAGAACATCAAGGAGTGGGAGGCGTGTCTACCCATCGCCGAGTATGCCTACAACCATGCAAGACATTCGACTACCGGCAAGTCCCCCTTCGAGGTCGTCTACGGCTTCAACCCGTTGTCCCCTTTGGACATTCTACCTCTACCTCTACAAGAGCGCACCAACATGGATGCGAGTGCACGAGCAAGCTACATCAAGAAGATGCATGAAGATACAAGGAACATCATTGAGCGCCAAGTACAACGACTAGCAACCAAGCTCAACGTTAACAAGCAACCCATGATCTTCAACGTAGGCGATCTTGTGTGGCTACACCTTCACAAGGACCGCTTCCCCAACGAACGCAAGTCCAAACTTGTCCCTCGAGCCGATGGACCATTCAAGGTGCTAGTACGCTACAATGACAACGCCTACAAGATTGAACTGCCACGAGATAAGTACAATGTCGGCGACATATTCAACGTCGAAGACCTCTCGCCTTTCCACAGTGATGAAGATTTTGATCCGAGGTCAGATCTTTCCCAAGGGAGGGGAGATGATGCGGAGCATCCTTCCATCATCCCCATGGACTCTACATCGACACATCCAACCCCACGAGGACCCATGACGAGAGCTCGAGCACGTGCTATTCAATCCGAGGTTAACTCTCTCTCCTTGTTGAACTTCCCTTTGACCCACTTGAGACATGGCTACTACCTCAAACGGAGATGCTTTGTGTGCTTAGGTACCAAGAAAGTAACCAAGGAGAAGTTACAATGCAAGACAAACATCAAGAGCATCTAGACGATCTGCCCAGCCCAGAAGGACCGGAACAACCGCCCAACCACCGCCCGGGCGAAACAACCGGCCAGCTACCGCCCAACAACCGTCCCACCTTCTGTAATCGAGCAGAGCAAGGCTGATGCCGCACCGGTTTTACCGGTTTCTGCCCAAAGACCGGAACAACCGCCCTGACAACCGGTACAACCGCTGGCCCCTTCGACGTCCCTCTCCAGAAGCTAGTGCCTGACCTCCCAGCGGTAGTTCCGCCTTCCACGTCCGGTACTACCGCCCTGCCTGAGTTATCAGCGGAACAACCGCCCACATGACCGGTACTACCGGCCTGCCTGCGCGCAGTGCAAGGGGTTTTCGCCCCATGTACCCTCTCCCACTTACCCCTTCATGGCTTAGCACTATATATACTCGTCTCCTAGCTTCGTATTAGGGTTAGCATTGTATTAGCTCATATTTGTGTGAGAGCCTTGCTCATCCACTTGGATACTTCTCCTCGGAGTTCACGACCTCTTCGGAGAAGATCCCCCAAGTGGATTCAAGACCCCTTTCTAGGGAAGACCATCAAGACCTCCTCACGGAGAAGAATGGTTCCTTTGTATCCTTACGTTTGTTGACTGTGGATCATATGTTACTCTTTGTGTTCGGTGATCTAGCACTTGTGTGATTGATTCCTTGTTGGTTTAGTGATTCTCTCTCGTTTTCCCCGTGTTGCCCCTTTGTGCTTCCGCGTGTTCTTCATGATTCCCTGTAGGATCCACTCCAAACGTGAAAGATCGTCACCATAGGGTTCCGCCCTACATCAGGGTGGGTAGAGGAACTTGGCCTATCCATCATAAGAAAGTGGTGGTGAGTAGGAAAATGAGAGAACAAAACCAAAGTTACCTTTTCCGAAGATTGTGGATGTAACAAGTACGATCCCACGTGATGTTACAATAGGGGAATTGGTACCGGGAGTTGTTTCTCACACCTACAAGTAATGGTCTACGGAGGAGCTTGGTTAGGAAAGGCACAAATAATTCAAGCAAATGTTATTCAAGGTGTTGATAAAGTTGAGAAGATTCACAAATGGCAAATAATACAAATAGATCAACCTCCCAAGATAACACGAGGAACACATACACGGAAGATAAATGGGATCCGCACAACCAAGGGGTGAGCTCGAAGATGTCTAATCACGGGAAACGCTCTTGTCGTACGGATACTAGAGAGACACTAGCTCGATTGCACTAATGGGCTAGATACGCTAGTGCACCAACCTAATAGAGAATCCACTTGTCTCACTATCCCAAGTATGCTTATGTATGTGGTGACCAAGATGATGCACGTATGCTAAGGCTCGATGCTATTGCTTATAAGCTCTTTGCTTCTCTTCTCTTTTGCTTAAAAGCTTTTTCTTCTTCCCTTTTTTTCACTATGCCACGATGCTTGATATGTGAGCCACACAACTAGGTAACAAGTAGTAAATGCACACGATGGACGGATCACTAAATGGTGCACCAAGGCGTGGCCCAACAATACTCAACAAGCTAGTCTCGATGGGTAAGCTACGCAAAATGGCTCGAAGCTATCAAGTTAATGGCAAGGGAGTACAAGGTGTCGTCGAGGTTACCGTCCTTGCTTACAGTCGAAGATGATCTTGTCGAAGCCGAAGTGTTGTCCGAGTCGATGATTGGTGGCGATGATGATACGAACTTGCACCTGAGTAGCCGAAACACCTTAGGACACAAGAGAAATCGCAACCGAACACTCAAACAAACACGTGGAATGGTGCGGAAGAACACAAGAGGTGGTGGTGGAACGAAATGAGAAAAACAGAAAAATGGCCAAAACTTCCTGGATAGCCCGTGCGCACGGGGTAAGTGAGGCCCGTGTGCACGGGGTCCCGATGGCCTGTGTGCACGGGGTCTCCCGAGAGCGGATGAACTAATCTGATTTCGTTTTGATTGCAAGTTTTTGGCCAAATTCCAGTGGGGGAAGGGTGGGGATGATGGTGGAGGGGTAGATCCACTTGCCAAACACCAAATTCGTGGATCAAATCAACCAAATCTCACAAGATCAACAAATTGCAAAAAAATATTTGGGGCTATTTTTGGTGGGGATTTTCAGATTAGGACGAAAAACAACAAAATCAAGCTAGAAAGTGGAAGGTAGGGACTCCAAGATGTGAATCAACATGGCTCATGATACCAAGATGATGTAGGGTAGAACCCTAGGAAGGACCTTTTCACACTTGGAGGGGGAAAAAGGAGAGACACCACAAGAACAACATGAACACAAAGATGAACACAAGAGGTAATCACTCGAACAATTCCCGATTACACATCCACTAGGGTAACAACACAAGATCCACAAGTCACAAACACAATCAAAGGAAATATACAATGGCAAAGTTCGTCCCAAATCCAATGGAAGAGGGGTCTTGAAGGTAGTCTTCTCCCAATGGAGGTCTTGAAATCCTCGAGGATTCTTCCCTATGGGGTCTTGATACTCAAAGAGGGAAGGTAATGGAGCAAAGCTCACCAAGATCTCATCTAATACTTTGCTAACCCTAAACATGGTCCTAGGTACGAAATATATAGCCTTGGGGTCGAAGGAGAAGAAGTGGAGACGAAGATGCAATCTCAGTCGGTCATCCTGGGAGGCCCGTGCGCACGGGGTAAGTTGGGCCCGTGCGCACGGGGGTCCCGTGGGCATGATACAGGCCCGTGCACATGGGGTGCTCCAGCGCCTGTTTCCTGTGTAGCCCGTGGCACGGGGTCTCGGGGGCCCGTGCGCACGGGGTCACCTTGGACTTCCTGTGTTGCTGCTGTTGCACTCTGTCTTGATTCGTACGGCCTTGGGGTGGTCCTCCTTCTCCTTGGGGATTCTCCTGAGCTTCTTGGTCATGTTCCACTTCATACCTAAGGAGGCATAGCATATCTTGGTAAGGTAGTAAACATGTTCCATTCGTATCCACATGCAAGTCTAGTAGGAAGGAGTTCACCTCGGTTTTGAGAGCACATGCTCTAGCTCTTGTCATGGGTCCTCGTGGGGTTGGATGTGTTGATGTAGAGTCCATTGGGATGATGGAAGGATGCTCCGCATCATCACCTTATGCTCATTTTCCCATGTTCACTTTGCATGTTATCCTTGCTTCTATGCCTTTGCCTTGCAATTGTGACCCTTGTTTGCATCTACCCATGATTCACCATTATGCTACTTCTATGTGTATTTGCATGCTTGGTGGAGATCCTTGTTGCTATTGCCATGTTTATCATGTGCCTCATGCTATTGTTGATTCTTGTGTTGGGAGAGTCATGATGTTACATTGCTATTTACATAGGACTTCTTGCCAACACCATGAACCTACTTTCCGCATATCTTGCTTTCATGCTTGTGCCATGTCAAGTGAATTATTCTTGAACACTATTTGCACCAATGACATGCTTGCCATGATTCCTCCTAGTACGTTGCATCTTCACACTACTAGCTTGCTTGACTTGATCGCTATGATTGCTTGCTATGTTGCATCACCCATGTTCCACTATTACTTGCTTTCTTGGGTTGATGACATATATTGATAGAGGCAAAGGTGTCCCGTCTTTCGATGAGATGGTGGCTATAGTTTGGGTGGAAGTCGACTTTGACGATCCGACTACGAACGTGCAAAGATGTCGCACCTTAGCAATCGCTAAACCAACTCCGAGAGGTTATTGACCACACCGGAGCACGATCAACCTGACCATGAAGGTCTATTTCCTGCAAGCAAACGAAGAACAAGCAAGAAACTAAGATTGCAATCTGGATATTGCGAATAACATAGCAAAGCTTTATTAATGAAGGTGGGGTTCTGAGACGCCTTTGTCTGGTCATTGAACACAAACGAAGTACGTGAAGTTGCAGCTATGGCGAACTTTTAATCTAAACAAAAACCCAAAGTCTAAACGACGCCCTAAGGGATGTATATATGGAGGAAGAGGGGGGAATTTCGTGGCCCTTGGGGAAGGGGTCCAAAACCAACCCTATCTCTTGTTTCCCCACACATACGGACTCTAAAAACAGCCTATACTCAAGTATTTCGAAAATACTTGGGCCTGGCCCAATAATAAGGTGACGCAGCACCTAGAATAGCCTCTGGACGAAAGTTATGAAGTAGCATCTTGTATATTTCGTCCAAGGCTTCATGCACTCATTATGGTGGCTTCAACGTCCTGAAATCATCACTTGTAACTCCGTTCTTGTTCCCCTTGCGCATGCCATCATCTGCATGCTTGTTCTTGCTCCAATGTTCATCCTTCTCCAAGCTAGGCCCTTCATTTGTAAGCAAAACAAATGTATCCAATTTAAGCCGCATCATATTCTCATGAACAGTAGAATCATTAACAAGAAATGAAAGTACCTAGTAATTTAATTGGCGTGCGCGAGCTCTAGTAATTGGTCCAGTATGTATAGCAGCAGGGGCTGTGGGTGTAACAATGGTATTGATGTCCTCATCAGAGCCCATGTACCCCTTCGCCCTCACTTACCCCTTCGCGGCTCTAGACTATATATACTCCACCTCCTCCTAGTTAGGGTTAGCAAAGGATTAGCTCATTTGAGATAGAGCTTTGCTCATCCATACGGATCTCCTCCTCGTGAGAGACCGCGGCCTCTTTGGAGATGATCTACCATGGATTCAAGACCCATTTACGGGAAGATCCCTCGTGGATTCAAGACCTCCTCTCGGAGATGAGCTACCGCTACTTGTATCGTCCTTTGTTGGATTTGGACCGTGATTCTCTTTGTATTCCTTTGATCTAGCACATGTGTGATCATATTTGTGTTGGTTGTGTGTTTCTCCCCTTCTCCCCCGTGATTTCCCTTGTGTTCTTCCACGCGTTCTTCGTATTTCCCCGTAGGATCCACTCCAAACGTGAAAGATCGGCCCCATAGGGTTCCGCTCTACATCAGAACCCCCAAGTGCTCAGGCCATCTGCAGCCGGCCCTGTCCAGCCAGGGTGCCCGGCCCTTCGGCCCCGGGTGCCCGGCCACCTACAGCCGCACCACCTCCGGGTACCCGGGCCTCTTTGCACCAGGTGCCCGGACCACTCCGCGAATGCCTGCGTGCAAGTTGGGGTTTTTGCCCTTGTAACCCCCTCCCTCTCATATTTCGCCCCTAGACTATAAGTACCCCCACCTTGCTCATTAGAGGGATAGCTAAGAATAGACACAAATCATAGAGCTTAGCTCATGTACCTCCCCTTGTGGGATTCCTCTTGAGAGAGAAGACTCCATTGGAGTCCAATACCTTCATTGGAGAAGATCCTTAGGGATTCAAGCCCCCCTTGAGGGAAGGATCTACCTAGATCATCAAGTCCTCATCTCCTTCTTAGGATTTGGGATGAACTCTACCATGTATCTTGTTTCCCTTTGATTGTTCATGTACCTTGTGGATCTTGTGTGTTCTTTGGTCTAGTGGATGTGTGATTGGACTTGTTCTTGAGTGTTCCTCTTATTTTCTCTCTTGTGTTCATCTTGTTCTTGGGGATTCCCCCTCCAATTCTTGAAAGATCTTCACTTAGGGTTCCACCCTACAACATCTTGGTATCATGAGCCACGTTGATCACAAAATTGGAGCCTCCCCTTTTTGTTTTCTAGCTTAAATTTGTGTGTTCTTCCCCAATTTTGAAAATTACCCACCAAAAATAGCCCCATTTTTTTGTGATTTGTTGGTTTGATGAGATTTTGTTGGATTTGATTCATGGATTTGCTTGGTTTCAAGTGGATCTAGCATTCTCCCATCCATCTCCACCTTTCCCACCAATTTCTTCCATTTTGCCACGAATTTCCGCCCAAATCTGAAACCCCTGAGCACCCGGACCTCAAACCCCGGGCACCCGGACACCCCCGCCCACCCCCGCTAACCACCCCGGGTGCCCGCACCCCAAACCCCGGGCACCCGCACCCCCGGGCTGTGTGCCTCGGACCAACCCGGGTGCCCGCACCTTCCACCCCCGGGCACCCGCACCCCCGAGAATCAGCCGCATGCACTTTACGTTTTCCCTCATAACTTTCACTCCCAAACTCCGATTTGGGTGTTCTTTGCCTCGTTGAAAAGCTAGCGACGTGCCCGAGCTGCTCATCTTGGTTTTAGCACCATTTGACTCCATAAAAAATTTGGCATTTTGGCATCTTTGCCTAGGCCATCCACCATATCATTCGCAAAACCACCATAGCTTTCCGCAACCTAACCCATTTTCGATCCATATAGCATTTGTGGTTGCTTGAGTGGTGACTTGAGTCTCCTAAGGTGTTTCGGCTACTTAGGGACGGTTGCTTCATCATCAACCACCACCACCACTTCCGCATTGCTAACTCCGGAACCATAACGCATTCCGCTACCACCATTTGACATTTGCCTTTGGAGATTTTGAGTTTGCAGGTTTTACCGTTTCCTAAGGTGTTTCGGCTACTTAGGGACGGGTCTACATCATCTTGGTATCTACATCAAGAACACCGCCACTCATCATCGCCGCGAGGTCGTCATCGAGATCGACCACTTCCCCATTTTGACAACCTAACCGTAAGCAAGAAGGGTAACCTCCGTATCACCTTTGTATCATGGTATCCCTTCATTGTACATACTTGCCATTACATTGTTAACCCCTTAGCCCATTTTGCATCACTTGCCTATCAAGACTAACCATTTGAGTATTGCCGACAATGTTACTTGTGCACATTAGTGATCCATACCTTCCGTTGCATACATACCATATCATATTGGTATCATCGTGGTATCATAATATCATCCCTTGTGTCACAAGATCGTTCCCGCATATACACGATTGCTATCTTGGTTTGTGCATTTTGCATAAGTGGCCATATAAAAAAAGGAATAAGCTTTTAAGCAAAAGAAAAAGAGCGCAAAGAGCTTGCGAGCAAAAGCCATAACATCATACCACTTTGCACATAAGATTGTCATATCCGATCATCTTGGATCATCATGAGAAGAGCATCAGGAACATCATACACATAGCATGCTTGGGATCGAAGGCTCATACGTTTTGCATCTTATAGGTTGCGCACAAGTGTCGTATCCGCCTATTGAGCAATCGTGCTAGTGTCTCTCTTGAGTTGTGCAACACGAGCGTTTTCCGTGGATTCCACATTTTGTGCTGATTCCTTGGTTGCATGACCCCATTTATCTATCGGTGTGTGTGTTTCCGTGTGCCGCATCTTGCTATTGGTCTACTTTTTTCACTTGCGAATTTGTGAATCTTTTCCAACATTATTGACTCTTGCTAATATTTTTCCTCAATTTTTTGTGCCACTATCCTCACCGAGCTCCACCATAAGCTTTACTTGATAGGTGTGAGTGAACAAGTCCGGTACCAATTCCACTATTCTTTCATCTCACATTGAGTGAAACGGGTTACATCCTCAACTTTGGGAAAAGGAAACTTGGTATTGTTTATCTCATTTCCTACTCACCTCTACTCAAGTCTTGTGATGGATAGTCAAGGCATTTCATCTCCGGTCTTCCACGACAACGACAACGCGAACAACTACATCTCCAAAACGTCCATCTTCGGACTACAACGAGGAATGCAAGGCATTGAGCGACTCGCCATCGACATTCGCCAGAACGAAGCAAGGATAAGGGACTACCTCGACACCAAGTTGGCCGAACAAAGGGATTGATGCGAAGCATCCCTCGCTCATCCCCATGGACGTACCTACATCTCCCTCAACACCACTTGGATCCATGACAAGAGCTAGAGCAAAGGCTATCGAAGATAAGGTGAACTCGCTCCTCTCCGAACTTCCTCTCTCTACTCACGAGACTTGGCTACTACCTCATACGGACACTCTCTGTGTGATCAGGTACTTGGAGGAGAGCCACGGGACAGCTACACCCAATGGCCAAGGTGGCAAGGACGCCAAGCATGGACATCAAGAAGAAGGGCCATTTGTGAAGCTACAGGCACCGGACGACCGGCCGGTCCCGGACGTCCGAGCCCTGGGAGATGCTACAGTGAGGGGAGGAAGACAGGACAGAGCTACAGGCCACGGACGACCGGCCTGGCCCGAATGTTCGATGACTCCCAGGACCACGGACGACCGACGCCCTCCGGACGTCCGACAGCTGGGAACCCGAGAGGAAACTAACGGAAGACCGAAGCCACCGGACGATCGGGTGACCGACACCCGAGCCGAAATTACGGAAGCCCGACAGCCCCGGACATCCGGACCATCCCGAAGCCCCGGACGTCCACGTCTTCCGGACGTCCGACACCTGAGTGACCGCACCCATGGGCAGGAGCCCTTGTACCCCTTCAGTTTGACTCCCATTTGTACTACGACTATAAATAGGTCTCTCCCACCTCCTAGCTAGGTTTAGCGATGGTTTAGCTCATATTTTGTGTCAGAGCCTTGCTCATCCACGTGGTTACTTCTCCTCGGAGCCTACGACCTCTTCGGAGAAGATCCCCCAAGCAGATTCAAGACCCCTTCAAGCGAAGACAATCAAGACCTCCTCACGGAGAAGAACGGTTCCCTTTGTATCCTCCCCTTGTTGCTTTTGGATCATGTATTACCTTATGTTTTCGATGATCTAGCCCTTGTGTGATCGATTACTTGTCGATTTAGTGATTCTCTCGTTTTCCCCCGTGTTTCCCCTTCGTGTTTTCCGCGCGTTCATCATGTTCCCCCCGTAGGATCCACTCCAAACGTGAAAGATCGTCCACATAGGGTTCCGCCCTACCTCATCTTGGTATCATGAGCCACGTTGTTGGAGTCCCTACCCCGTGTTTTCTAACTTGATTTTGTTTTTTTCGTCCTAAATCCGAAAATTCCCCACCAAAAATGGCCAAATTTTTTTTGTGATTTGTTGGTGAGTTGAGATTTTGTTGGATTTGGTCCATGAATTTGAGGTGCTACGTGTGGATCTAGCTTTCCCCACCCTCCCCACCCTCTTGCATCCACCAATCCGCTCGATTTCGACCTCACCATCTTCCTCCACCCCGAAATCGCGCAGTTCATCCCATGCCCGAATTTCGCCCCGGATGACCGGACGACCGTGAACTTCCGAACGCCCGAGAAACTCTGACGAAACTGAATTTTTCAGTTCGGCCACCACCTTATCCCCACCTTCCACCACATCTTCCAAACCCACATACACCACCATCTTCCCCAATACCTCCTATGACGATTTTGACACGTTTTGGTCCTTGAGATTTTGAGTTGTGGCTCCCGTGTCCTATTGTGTTTGGGCTATATAGGTACGGTTCGATATCATCATCACCGCGCTCATCTTCGCAAGGGTCTCATCATCGCCAAGGACGGTAACTTCGACGACATCTTTGTCATACCTTGCAATTGCATTGATAACCATCATATCCCATCTTTTGCATAGCTTACCCATTGAGACTAGCCATTGAGTATTGCCGGCAACGTGACTTGTGCACATTAGTGATCATACATCATAGCATACATACCATACCATAGTGGTGCATATCTTTGCATCAACTTGTGTGTCACAGAGTTGTCATCGCATACACAATTGCTATCTTGGTTCGTGAAGTTTCGCATAAGAAAAGAGCTCAAAAGTGAAAGAGCCACCCAAGCTTTTAAGCAAAGAGGAAAGATAAGCAAATAGCTTATAAGCAAGAACCATAGCATCATATTACATTAAGATTGTCATATCGGATCATCTTGGATCATAGCACCGAAATACCATACATATAGCATACTTGGGATCGAGATCGTTGCATTTTTGCCTAGTAGGTTGTGCACAAGTTCCGTATCCGCCTATTGTGCAATCGTGCTAGCGTCTCTCGTGTATTGTGCAACAAGAGCATTTTCGTGGATTACACATTTTGGCTCAATTTTGGTTTGCACAATCCCATCTATCTATTTGTGTGTGTGTTCCCGTGTACCCCTTCTTGCTTGGTCTACTTGTTGCATTTGCAAATTTGTGAGTCATTTCCAACATTATTGAAGCTCACTTACTATTGCATCAATTTTTGTGCCACCATCCTAACCAAGCTCCACCATAAGCTTTTACTTGTGTAGGTGTGAGAACCGACAAGAATTGGTACCAATAGTGCTATTTCATTGTCCGCATTTGAGTGAACTTGATTCATCATCAACATCGGTCAAGGTACATTGGTATAAGTTCTTCTCCTTCTACCACTCACATTTTGCTTGGAATGATGGATAGGCCGAGTACTTCTACCAACCCACTCTTCATCGAGCAAGACGACAACATGTCATCATACGTCACCAAGAGCCACCTCTTTGGTGCACAACGAGCGTTGCATCAAGAGCAACAAGCAATGAACGACCGCATCGACAACCTTGCCACCGACTTGCGACTCTCCGAGCAACGTACACGAGACTACTTCGACAACAAGCTCGACACGCACAAGCAAGAGAACGATGCAAGAATGGACAAGATCCGCGCCTTGTTGGTGAACCGGTCTCCTTCTACATCGTCATACTCAAGACGGAGCCACTCAAGTCGACACTCTGATGACTCCTTCTCCGGCTCAAGTACACCATCATCGAACACTCATCGACGAGCCGCGCTTCAAGACCGTCATGCATCTCGCAACCTGCTACACGACAAGCATTCACAAGAGCAAGTCGATGAGCAAGTTCCTCGTCCTCAACCAAACCAAGTCGCTTTTGCTCAAGCTGAAGAACGACAACGACTACGACGCCAAGAGGAAGAACGAGCACGTCTACACCAAGAGCAACAAGACGCCGAGGCTCAACATCTTCAACAACAACAACGAGAAGCGCAAGCTCTTGAGGCGCAACGTGCCCTTCAAGAATCAAGTCGAGCCATCGCCAATCGCAATCGCGAACGACGCAATCGAGAGGAAGCCCTTCGAGAGGAAATCCAAGAGAGGAACTACCAACCGCGCGTGCAACGTCAAGTTCCTCAAGCTCCTCGACAAGCTCGTCAAGCTCCACCTCAACCTCAAGTTTAACAAGAGCAAGGAGATCATGGACTTCCTCCATGCCAAGAGCAACATGACGATGATTACCCTCCACGTCAAGGGCGTCATCATCACTATCGCCAACAACACAATGAAGAGCAGCGCTATGGCAAGCTCAAATTCACAATGGCCAAGTTCAATGAAAGCAATGATCCCGAAGAATACCTATCATGGGCATTGAAGGTCGACAAAATCTTCCGTTTGCACAACTATGAGGAAGAGAAGAAGATTGCTATGGCATCACTTGAGTTCCAAGACTATGTGCTCATATGGTGAGAACAAGTCCTTGAGCGCCGACATGCAAGAGGTGAACCTCCAATCACCACTTGGGCTCAAATGAAGGAAGTCATGCGAGCACGTTTTGTGCCAACCTACTACAACCGTGATCTCTTCAAAAAGCTATAACTAATCAAGCAAGGAACAAAGTGATGAGGACATGACTACCTTGGATACGACCAAAAATATTGCATACATGCATATTTGTTAGGTGATTTCTAGTGCAAACTATTCAATAACCTATTTATGTCATCCAGGACAAAAATACTTCACAAACTTTTGTGCCATGTCTAATTGCAGGTGTATGGGACATTTGTACAATCCACATATGGAGATAAGGGAGAAATAGATGTTGACTTGCTGTTCAAAAAGTTCTCTCACGTCACTTTTGGCCCAAGAGAAGATAGAGTCCAAGTCTCTCACGTTCTAGACTCAGATTCGGACTGCACAGACACACCTGATTCAAAACGCCAAGAACTCTTTCATCCGGACTCCGAATTGGGTGATTCATTTTTTGTTGGAAAGTTGATTTCATGCTCTTTCCAACTCAATTGGAATCACCGTAAAATCCGTCCGGAGCGTTGAGTTATGGACGAAACAATCTGACGCTGCAGCAGAATCCGAGTCAAACTACAAGTCCAAAGGTGTTACGTCACCTCCACTTGGGCCCATTGGCCTTGTACGACCTAGGGTTAGTTTTAGGCTGCCTTGGGACATCCTCCCACCTCCTTGACCGCCACCCCTTGCTCCTATATAAGTAGATCCATCTAGTAGCTTTTTCTTTGGGGATTTGTTTATTTAAAAGTTAGCCATTGCAACTTCGTGTACTTCGTTTGTGTCCAACGACTAGGCCAAGACCGCTTACGGATCCCCACCTTTATCAATACTTCATATATACTTGCAATATCAGATTGCTTTTATCATATTCTTGCTTGTTCTTCGATTGCTTGCAGGAATAGACCTTCGTGGTCTGGTTGATTATGCTCCGGCGTGGTCAATAACCTCTCGAAGTTGGTTTAGCGATTGCTAAGGCGCAACGTCGTGCACGTTTGTAGTCGGATCGTCAAAGTCATCTTCAGCAAATCGATAGTTATCATCTCATCGAAAGATCGGGACACCTCCGCCTCTATCAAGTGGTATCAGTTTTCAGGTTGCTCGGTGAGAATTTCCAGTTTTCC
Source organism: Triticum aestivum (assembly GCF_018294505.1). Lineage (NCBI taxonomy): Eukaryota > Viridiplantae > Streptophyta > Magnoliopsida > Poales > Poaceae > Triticum > Triticum aestivum. Next base: position 385,960,015 of record NC_057810.1, on the reverse strand, counting down.
CTAGATTAGATTTATTTTCTTACCTATTGTCCAAGAAAAAACCACAAAAAAAGTTAGATCTATTCATCCTTTGTCCAAGCCAGTCCGAGCCTATGCAATTTCTTTTCATTGTTTGCATTGTTGAATTATCGGTTGCATCGTCGTGTCGAGTTGCTGGTCTTAGTGTCTAGTTCGTTTAGAATTTCGAGTTCTGTTCACATTAGTCACGCCGCCGCTACATCGTTATCCCTTCCGCTGTTCACCATACATCCATCAATTTCCACACGTGCTACCCACCGTTCATTGTCATAATCATAGTTGAGATCATTCACATCTTCGTTTGATCCAATCTGCATCTTATCTAGTTTGTCTTGGAAAGAGGGAGAAAAAAAGATAGAAAAAAAAGGAAAGAAAAAAAGAAAAAGAGAGAGAAGAGAAAGAACAAAACAGTGTGAGAAAAAAAAGAGAAGAAAAAAATTCGGATCTACCTAGAATCAATCTCGTACCTGAATTCGGATTGGAATCTGTTTTGCGCACTGTTCAGTAAACAGGTGTATCTTCCTCATACAAAGTCCGTTTTGGCTCCATGAGTACTCAAATTAAAGCTAGCGACGAGCCGCATCTAAATAGTTGCAGAAGGAAGTTCAATATTTGACACCTCAAAATCGGCTTCTGAATAGGTCTTTTTGACCTCCGAAGTTCGTGAACACAGCTTGTTCCAATTTTTCAAGCCAGCTTTAGAATTCTTTGACTCCTCATATCAATTCGGAATTGAGTGAAGTTAGTAGCATTCTTTGAAAAAATTTATCAGAAAATTGGCTCAAACTTTTCAAGAGAAAAGTTGGAGAGAGAGTAGTTGTATATCCAGCTTGGCAGTTGTTTTTCATCATTATCTTTACTGACGTTGTGATCTTCACTTATATCTTGCTGTCCAGAGCTACTTAGTATCCTTCATTGATGCTACTTGTGCTACACGGTGACCTCATTAGTGTTCTAGGCTCCCGTCTCTAGTCCGGTCTAGCCTAGGACCAGCACAGTACCGTCGTTGAGCGTTTACTTAACATTGCATCTTTGAATTGATTATTGCTAATATTTTGCTACCATATATAGCCAACCCAGCTCCACATATTTCTACACCATGTATATGTACGTTCCCCTGGCAATCGCTTTACACAATCTCAGAGTTACTTGACACCGCTGGTTGCCTGTCACCACCTGCCACATGGTAAGAACTTGTAAGATATTGATATTTGCTTTACTGTGAGCACTTTATAACCACATCCTAGTAGTTCATAGGAATATTCTCGAATTTTGTTTCTTGTTTCCACTAATCATGACAGGTTCCGAAAATAGAAGTTCTTGGACGACGGACACATCTTCACCATCACGAGAGTTGGGACAACACACACAAGCACATGGTAAGGTTATCTCTTTACCGTCATTTGAGGGTAGATTTAATCATGCTATTTATCTCGCTTGGGTGCTTGAAGTAGAACAAGTTTTTAGTCACCATGACTTTTCTGAACTTGAGCGAGTACGAGCTGCCACTAGAGGATTTACTGGTTTTGCTTCTGTTTGGTGGAGTGTGCATTGTAAGAAAAACATTGATAATCAACCCACAACTTGGAAAGATTTGAAAGATATAATGAGACAACAATTTTTCCCTCCTTACTATCGTCTTGAATTGCTTCGCAAATTTGAACAATTTAAACAAGGCAACAACACTGTTCATGCTTACTACCAAGATTTCAAATCTTATGTGCATCATTGTGACATAGAAGAATCTGAGGATGATACAATGAATAGATTTTTTGGTGGTTTGAACCATGATATCCGTGCAAGATTTCACTATGTTCCTCGTTGCATTACTGGTATGTATGTTCGCGCTTGTACCTTTGAGAGACAGATACAAGAGGATGCATTGGGTGACTACAACAACTACTATTCCAATTCATGCTCACCACCGCCGGTTGGTTCCTCCACCGTTGCACCTACTAGAGCAGCCCCACCTCAGATTTTGAGTGCGGCATCATCTCAAGAGTATGGTGCATTGTCAACGTGCGTACCTACATCAGCTACGTCTTGGCGACAAGGTAACAGTAAAGGTATTGATGATATAACTTCACATGAGAATGATGCATCCCTAGTTAACTTGAATGCATCATGTGTTGAGTTACCTGATGATTTGAGCACATCACCTATTTTAGAGAATCTTGATACTGTCATGAATGCGTCATGTGATCAAACAACTGAAATACCAATAATTTTGAGTGCACCCATTGAATTAACTGTTGATGGAAAAGAATCAAAGTTTAATCATTTTGATATGACCTCTAATCTTGGTGATGATTCTGTGTCAAATGACTTATTGCATGTTTGCTTATTTAAGCATGTTGTAGCATGTAAATTTGATGCAAGTAAGGTTTATTCACCAATGTTGGGATGGTTTAATGATGAACATTGTCCATCTTTTGAAATGAATAAGAGTTTCACTTATATGTGCAAACTGAGTTGCAATATTTTCATGCCTTCTACTTCTTGTGATAATATTTTGGCTTTATATTTTATGAACTATGAAAGTTACTCATGCATACATGTGTCATATGTGCAAAAACAAAGGGAAGTAAAAATGGATGACATATTCATATACAATATGTACACATTGTCTCTTTTGTTAGCCACATTTCAGATTAAGCAACGCCGAGGAAGGCTTTGTTTTCAAGAAGGGGAGGATGATGAGGACATTACTACCTTGGATACGACAAAAAATATTGCATACATGCATATTTGTCATGTGATTTCTAGTGCAAACTATTCAATAACCTATTTATGTCATCCAGGACAAAAATACTTCACAAACTTTTATGCCATGTCAAATTGCAGGTGTATGAGACATTTGTACAATCCACATATGAAGATAAGGGAGATAGAGATGTTTACTTGCTGTTCAAAAAGTTCTCTCACGTCACTTTTGGCCCAAGAGAAGATAGAGTCCAAGTCTCTCATGTTCTGGACTCAGATTCAGACTGCACAGACACACCTGATATAAAACGCCAAGAACTCTTTCATCCGGACTCCGAATTGGGTGATTCATTTTTTGTTGGAAAGTAGATTTCATGCTCTTTCCAACCCAAATTTGAATCACCATAAAATCCATCTGTAGTGTTGAGTTATGGACGAAACAATCTGACGCTGTAGCAGAATCCGAGTCAAACTACAAGTCCAAAGGTGTTACGTCACCTCCACTTGGGCTCATTGGCCTTGTACGACCTAGGGTTAGTTTTAGGCTGCCTTGAGACGTCCTCCCACCTTCTTGACCGCCACCCCTTCCTCCTATATAAGTAGATCTAATGAGGACATCAATACCAATGTTACACCCACAACCTCTACTGCTACATATACTAGACCAATTACTAGAGCTCGCGCACGCCAATTAAATTATCAGGTACTTTCGTTTCTTGGTAATGATTCTAATGTTCTTGAGAATATGATGCTGCCTAAATTGGATACATTTGTTTTGCTTACAAATGAAGGGCCTAGCTTGGAGAAGGATGAACATTGGAGCAAGAACAAGCATGCAGATGATGGCATGCGCAAGGGGAACAAGAACGGAGTTACAAGTGATGATTTCAGGACTTTGAAGCCACCATAATGGGTGCATGAAGCCTTGGATACAAGATGCCACTTCATAAATTTCATCCCGAGGCTATTCTAGGTGCCGCGTCACCTTATTATTGGGCCAGGCCCATGTAATTTCGAAATGCATAAGTATAGGCTATTTTTAGAGTCCGTATGTGTGGGGAAACAAGAGATAGGGTTGATTTCGGACCCCTCCACCAAGGGCCATGAAATTCCCCCCTCTTCCTCCATATATACAGCCCTTAGGGCACCGTTTAGACTTGGGTTATGTTTAGATTAAAGTTCGCCATAGCTGCAACTTCGCGTACTTCGTTTGTGTTCAACGACCAGACAAATGCGTCACAGAACCCCACCTTGATCAATAAAGCTTTCCTCTTATATTCGCATTATCCATATTGCCATCTTAGTTTCTTGCTTGTTCTTCGTTTGCCTACAGGAAACAGACCTTCGTGTCAGGTTGATCATGCTCCGGCGTGGTCAATAACCTCTCGAAGTTGGTTTAGCGATTGCTAAGGCGCGACGTCCTCTCACGTTCATAGTCGGATCATCAAAGTTGACTTCCTCCAAATCGAAAGACGGGACACCTTTGCCTCTATCAAGTGGTATCAGATTTCCAGGTTGCTTGGTGAGATTTTATAGTTTTTCGTAGTTTAGATCGAGTCTGTTCTTCATACCTACAGTCCACGAAAAAAGCAAAAAAAAATTAGGGTTAGGTGATCATATCCGAACCAGTCTGAGCCTTTGCATACTCTTTTCAGTATTTTGCTTTGTTGAATTTGCGGTTGCATCGTCATGTCAAGTTGCTGGTCTTAGCGTCTAGTCTTTTAGAGTTTCGAGTTCTGGTCATAAGTGGTCACGCCGCCGCCGCACTATCATCATTGCCCCTGCCATCTACCATCATATCCATATATTCGCCACTAGTCCGTGATTCACCGCCCAACATATACCATCATCACCAGTCCGAGTTCCACCAGATTTATCTCCGCTAGCAGTTCTAGTCCGAGTCCAGTATTTCTTCCTTTATTTCCGAGTTCTAGATCACGCGATACTACGAGACGTGACCAAGTCGGACTCCCCAACTTTTGTGCTACCCGCAGTAGAAAAATAGTTCCAGTTTCAAAAAAAAATCTGGCTAGGCAGTTTCTAGACCATTTGTAAACTTTTTCGAAAAAAATTTGTTGCGGAGCAAAAAAAAGAGGAAGAAAAGGTGCATAAAAAGTGAAAAAAAGAAAAAAAAATCCATAGTGTGCTCCTCCCTTGTTTACATGCAGCGCCGTGATTTTGTTAGTGCTCTAGGCTCGCGTCTCTAGCACGGTCTAGCCTAGGACCAGCATAGTACCGTCGTTGAGCGTTTATTCAACTTTGCATCTCTGAATTGATTATTCCTGACCTTCTTTTTGCTACCATATTATAAGCCTTCCCAGCTCCACATACATCCACGTTGTGCGTTTGACTCTCCCTGGTAACCGCTCTATCCAAGATTTGAGAGTTTTGACTACAACGGTTGTCGATCACCACCTGCTGCTGGGTAAGAACTGGTAAGAATTTGAGATTCGCTTGACGGATTTGTGACACCCCACCACCACCATATTCCAGTAGTCTGTAGGATCATATTCTTGTCTATTTCTATTGCTGCTAACTATGGCAGGAACACAAGCCGACGAGATTGACTGGGAGAACATGACGAACAAGGAGCTTCATGATAAGTTTCATCAAATGTGGGGTCAACAGGTGGAAGACATGATGGCCAGCTTTGGAAAGGCAATGGAGAAGATGGATGACATTGAGATGTCAATTGACACCAAGTTGGACGCCAAGTTTGATGAATTACTCAAACGTCTCCCACAACCAGCTCTACGCCGCGATACAGTAGGGCGAGCACAGCGTGTTCCTATTGAGCCAGGACAAAATTCTAGTGCCGCTGCTACTACTGTTGGTGCTTCTGTAGCTCCTGCTGTTACTGCAGAGGTAGAGGACTATTATGAGGATGAGGTTGATCAAAATCAGAACTATGTGCAGCCACCAGCACCACCACCAGCAGGTCAACCTCAGGTATATATTCGCAACGGTAGGCCTGCACCACCACCTCAGGTACGAGATAATGACCATATTCCGAAACTGAAATTGAATATTCCTCCATTTGAGGGTAGATATGTTCCTGATATATATCTTACTTGGGAGTTAGAAACTGAACAACGTTTTACATGTTTACAATATCCCGAGGAGAGACGGGTTGCTGCTGCTGTTTGTGCTTTCACTAGTTTTGCATGTGTATGGTGGTCTGAACATTGTAGATTATATCCTATTCCAACTACTTGGGCTGCTTTGAAAACTGCTATGCGTACTCATTGGGTTCCACCATATTATCAACGTGAATTGCTTCAAAAATTGCAGCGTTTAAGACAAAGAAAAAATTCTGTAGAAGAATATTATCAGGAATTACAAACTGGCATGATTAGATGTGGTATTGTTAAGGAGAATGAAGCTATGCTTGCATGTTTTATGGGTGGATTAAATAGAGAGATTCAGACCATTCTAGAGTATAAGGAGTATACTAATATCACTCATTTATTCCATCTTGCTTGTAAAGCTGAACGTGAAGTGCAGGATCAACAAGCATTGGCGCGAACTAACTTTTCTGCAGGTCGACTTTCATCATGGACACCGCGTGCATCCTCTACTTCCACTGCACCAGCACCTCCATCAGCTGCTACCTCCAGCCGTGATACAAGAAAGCAGGCACAACCACCACTATCTGTCAAGAGCGCACCTACCGGGCCTGTACAGAGCTCTTCTTCTTCCATGGCATCAACAGGGCACACAAGTGATATTATTTGTCGTTGTTGTAAGGGAAGAGGAAATTATGCGTGAGAATGCAAATCTCAGCGTGTGATGATTGCTACTGAGGATGGTGGGTATGAGTCTGCTAGTGACTATGATGAGGAGACTTTGGCCCTTATTACAAGTGAAGAACACGGTGGAGATGATTCTGATCATGAGACACAATACATGTGATGCGGAACATCCTTCCATCATCCCCATGGACTCTACATCGACACATCCAACCCCACGAGGACCCATGACAAGAGCTAGATCACGTGCTTTGGAAACTGAGGTGAACTCCTTCCTACTAGACTTGCATATGGACACAAATGGAACATGTCTACTACCTCACCAAAATATGCTATGCCTCCTTAGGTATGAAGAGGAACACCACCAAGGAGCATTCCCAAGAAGAAGGAGGACCACCCCAAGGCCGTACGAATCAAGACGGAGTGCAGCAGCAGCAACAATACAGGAAGTCCAGACGACCCCGTGCGCACGGGCCCCTGAGACCCCATGCCCACGGGCTACACAGGAAACAAGCGTTGGAGCACCCCGTGCACACGGGCCTGTACCGTGCGCACGGGCCCAACTTACCCGGTGCGCATGGGCCTCCCAGGATGACCGGCTGAGATTGCATCTTCGGCTCCACTTCTTCTCCTTCGACCCCAAGGCTATATATTCCGTACCTAGGACCATGTTTAGGTTTAGTAAAGTATTAGATGAGATCTTGGTGAGGTTTGCTCCATTACCTTCCCTCTTTGAGGATCAAGACCCCATAGGGAAGAATCCTTGAGGATTTCAAGATCTCCATTGGGAGAAGACTACCTTCAAGACCCCTCTACCTTTGGATTCGGGATGAACTTTGCCATTGTATCTTTCCTTTGATTGTGTTTGTGACTTGTGGATCTTGTGTTGTTACTCTAGTGGATGTGTAATCGGGAATTGTTGGAGTGATTACCTCTTGTGTTCATCTTTGTGTTCTTGTTGTTCTGGTGGTTTCTCTCCTTTTCCCCCCTCCAAGTGTGAAAAGGTCCTTCCTAGGGTTCTACCCTACATCATCTTGGTATCATGAGCCACGTTGATTCACATCTTGGAGTCCCTACCTTCCACTTTCTAGTTTGATTTTGTTGTTTTTCGTCCTAATCCAAAAATCCCCACCAAAAATAGCCCCAAAAATTTTTCTTGCAATTTGTTAATCTTGTGATATTTGGTTGATTTGATCCACGAATTTGGTGTTTGGGAACTGGATCTACCCCTCCACCATCATCCCCAACCTTCCACTGTTTGATTTTGGCCAAAAACTTGGAATTCACCATGAAATCAGATCAGTTCATCCGCTCACGGGAGACCCCATGCACACGGGCCATCGGGACCCCGTGCACACGGGCCTCACTTACCCTGTGCGCACGGGCTATCCAGGAAGTTTCGGCCATTTTATGATTTTCTCATTTTGTTTCACCACCACCTCTCGTGTTCTTCCGCACCACTACACGTGTTTGTTGAGTGTTCGGTTGCGATTACTCTTGTGTCCTAAGGTGTTTCGGCTACTTAGGCGCAAGTTGGTATCATCATCGCCACCAATCATCGACTCGGACAACACTTCGGCTTCGACAAAATCATCTTCGACCGTAAGCAAGGACGGTAACCTCAACGACACCTTGTACTCCCTTGCCATTAACTTGATAGCTTCGAGCCATTTTGCGTAGCTTACCCATCGAGACTAGCTTGTTGAGTATTGCCGGGCCACGCCTTAGTGCACCATTTAGTGTTCCGTCCATCTCGTGCATTTACTACTTGTTACCTCGTTGTGTGGCTTGTATATCAAGCATCGTGGCATAGTTGAAAAAAAGAAAAAGCTTTTAAGCAAAAGAGAAGAGAAGCAAAGAGCTTATAAGCAATAGCATCGAGCCTTAGCATATGTGCATCATCTTGGTCACCACATACATAAGCATACTTGGGATAGTGAGACGAGTGGATTCTCTATTAGGTTGGTGCACTAGCGTAACTAGCCCATTAGTGCAATCGAGCTAGCGTCTCTCTAGTATCCGTACGACAAGAGCTTTTCCCGTGATTAGACATCTTCGAGCTCATTCCTTGGTTGTGCGGATCCCATTTATCTTCCGTGTGTGTGTTCCTCGTGTTATCTTGGGAGGTTGATCTATTTGTCTTATTTGCCATTTGTGAATCTTCTCAACTTTATCAACATCTTGACTAACATTTGCTTGAATTATTTGTGCCTTTCCTAACCAAGCTCCTCCATTGACCATTTACTTGCAGGTGTGAGAAACAATTCCCGGTACCAATTCCCCTATTGTAACATCATGTGGGATCGTACTTATTACATCCACACTCTTCGGAAAAGGTAACTTTGGTTTTGTTCTCTCATTTTCCTACTCACCACCACTTTCTTATGATGGATTGGCCAAGTTCCTCTACCAACCCACTCTTCATCGAGCAAGACGACGACATGTCATCATTCGTCACCAAGAGCCACCTCTTTGGTGCACAACGAGCGTTGCATCAAGAGCAACAAGCAATGAACGACCGCATCGACAACCTCGCCACCAACTTGTGACTCTCCGAGCAACGTACACGAGACTACTTTGACAACAAGCTCGACGCGCACAAGCAAGATAATGATGCAAGAATGGACGAGATACGTGCTTTGTTGGTCAACCGGCCTCCTTCAACTTCTTCCTACTCAAGACGGAGCCACTCAAGTCGACACTTCGACGACACCTTCTCCGGCTCAAGTACACCGTCATCGACCATTCTTCGAAGAGCCGCGGGTCAAGACCGTCATGCATCTCGCAACCCGCTACACGCAAAGCATTCACAAGAGCAAGTCGATGAGCAAGTTCCTCGTCCTCAATCAAACCAAGTATCTTTTGCTCAAGCTCAAGAACGACAACGACTACGGCGCCAAGAAGAAGAACGAGCGCGTCTACACAAAGAGGAACAAGACGCCGAGGCTCAACGTCTTCAACAACAACAACGAGAAGCACAAGCTCTTGAGGCAGAATGTGCCCTTCAAGAATCAAGTCGAGCCATCGCCAACCGCAATCGCGAACGGCACAATAAAGAGGAAGCTCTTCGAGAAGAAATCCAAGAGAGGAACTACCAACCACGTGTGCATCGTCAAGCTCCACCTCAACCTCAAGTTCAACAAGAGCAAGTTGATCATGGACCTCCTCCACGACAAGAGTGACACCAACTGGAACAAGTGCTTCAAGACCCTCCTCCACGCCAAGATCGACATCATGAGGAGCGAGCATTCGAGGACTTTCCAAGGCAAGAGCGATATCGCAACCGCTATCAAGATGAAGAGAAACACTATGGAAAACTCAAATTCACAATGCCCAAGTTCAATGGAAGCAATGATCTGGAAGAATACCTCTCATGGGCATTGAATGTCGACAAAATCTTTTGTTTGCACAACTATGAGGAAGAGAAGATCACAATGGCATCACTTGAGTTCCAAGACTATGTGCTCATATGGTGGGAACAAGTCCTTGAGCGCCGAGAAGCAAGAGGTGACCCTCCAATCACCACTTGGGCTCAAATGAAGGATGTCATGCGAGCACGATTTGTGCCCACCTACTACAATCGTGATCTCTTCAAGAAGCTACAACTCCTCAAGCAAGGAACAAAGAGTGTTGAAGAATACTACAAGGAAATGTATATAGCCATGATTCGAGCCAACGTCAAGGAAGATGATGAGCAAACAATGGCACGATTCTTGAATGGACTCAATCATCCCATCAAGAAGATCGCCGACTTCCAACCCTACTCGAACATCATCGAGCTAGTGCATCAAGCGACCAAGGCGGAACGTCAAGTGCAAGATGACTTCAAGTACACCAAGTACTCATCCAAGACATACGGCTTCTCCAACAATCAAGCTTCAACGACTCCTCCAACATCTACTTCAACCAAGCCTTCTCCAAGCAACGACGACAAGACAACATACAAGAAACCTTCGTCAAGTTCAAGTCGTCTTCCTCCTATTACAAGCAACTACAAGCCGCGTGCTTCTTCCTCCACTCCGACCGATGAGACCGTCAAGACAAGTTTAATCAAGTGCTTCACATGTGGCGGCCGAGGCCACAAGTCCTTCCAATGCACCAACAAGCGCACCATGATCCTCAACGACGACGGCACTTATGACTCAATGAGTGAAGATGAAATGGAAGCTCTTGAGCAAGTGGCCATGCACCGGCGCGTGAACGAGGATGAAGATGATAAGTCTTTTGTGATGAAGATACGAGCCCCGCTCTCGTTGTCTCCAAGGTCTTGACACTTCAACATCAACATGAAGAAGACCAATGATGTCATATCTTCCTCACAAAGGCCGGCATCAATGGAAGGTCCGTCAAGGTCATCATCGATGGAGGTAGTTGCCACAACTTGGCAAGTGAAGAGCTATGCTCCAAGCTTCAATTGGTCAAGAGGAAGCACCCGCACCCCTACAAGGTTCAATGGCTAAGTGACTCCGGCACTATACGAGTTGAGCATACGGTCCAAGTATCCTTCAAAATTGGTGCATATGAGGACACTTTGGAGTGTGATGTGGTCCCAATGACCGTTTGCCACCTCCTTCTTAGTCGACCATGGCAATTCGACCGTGGTGTCGTCCACAATGGGCGTACCAATCACTATAGCTTAAAGATGAAAGGTAAGGAATATGTGCTACGACCCATGTCTCCCAGTCAAGTGATGGCCGACAAGCAAGCCACCCACCATAGAGAGAAGAGTGAGAAAGTGAGCCACCAAAACATGAGTGAGAGCAACAAGCCAAACTTGAGCGCCTCTTCGCCTAGAGAGAAAAACCTCATACTATTCGCCACAAAAAGTGAGATAAGAGAAGTGTGTGAGAACCCATCGAGTGTGATGCACTTTGTCCTTGTGTGCAAAGATGGAGAACCAAAAACTAACACCACTCACGAGCTACCTTTGGTGTTTCAATCTCTTTTGCAGGAATTTCAAGATGTTTTCCCCAATGAGCTATCTTCGGGTCTACCTCCTCTACGAGGCATTGAGCATAGAATAGACCTCATTCCTGGAGCGCCACTTCCCAACAAAGCTCCATACCGTATCAATCCCGAAGAAACCAAGGAGATTCAACCGCAAGTACAACAACTAATCAAAAACGGTCATGTACGTGAAAGCTTAAGCCCTTGTGCCGTTCCCGTTATACTTGTGCCTAAGCCCGATGGAAGTTTCCGCTTGTGTTCTGATTGTAGACCTATAAATGCTATCACCGTTCGCTATAGGCATCCCATTCCTCGCTTAGATGATATGCTTGATGAACTTAGTGGATCCAACTTTTTCTCCAAAATTGATCTTAAAAGTGGCTATTATCAAATCCGCATACAAGAAGGTGATGAATGGAAAACTACTTTCAGAACAAAATTTGGCTTATATGAGTGGTTAGTCATGCCTATGGGTTAATCGGAGGCTCCCGGTACTTTCGTGCGTCTCATGCATCATGTACTTCGCCCTTATATTGGAGTCTTTGTTGTGGTTTACTTCGACGATATTCTTGTGTTTATCAAAACCATGAAAGAGCATCTTGATCATGTTAGGGTTGTTTTGCAAACACTTCGCAAGGAAAGTCTTTATGCCAACATGAAAAAGTGCACATTTGGTGTTGACAAAGTGGTTTTCTTGGGTTTCGTTGTCTCTTCCAAGGGTGTCCATGTTGATGAAACTAAAATTGAAGCAATTAAAACTTGGCCCCAACCCACCAATTTGCAACAAGTGCGAAGTTTTCTTGGTCTTGCGGGTTTTCATCGTCGCTTTGTGAAAAACTTTAGCACTATTGCCGCCCCTTTGCATGCTTTGAGTAAAAAGAATGCTCCTTCTGTTTGGGGACCTTTGCAGTCAACCGCTTTTGATGAGCTCAAATCTTTTCTTACTCATGCTCCGATTCTTGCTTTGCCCAACTTTGACAAAAGTTTTGAGGTTCATTGTGATGCAAGTGGTACCAGAATTGGCGGAGTTTTGATGCAAGAAAAACGAGCAATTGCATATTTTAGTGAAAAACTCTCCGGTGCTCAACTTAACTATCCCATCTATGACAAAGAATTGTATGCTTTAGTGCATGTCCTACATGTTTGGGAACATTATCTTAGACCTCATGAGTTTGTCATACATACCGATCATGAAACGCTTAAGTACTTAAAAGTTTAAACTAAGTTGAACAAGCATCATGCCAAATGGAGTGAATTTATTGAATCTTTCCCATATGTGATCAAGTACATTAAGGGTAAGGAAAATGTAGTTGCCGATGCACTTTCACGCATATGCACGCTTGTCACTAAACTCGAGTTGAATGTTATTGGCTTTGAGCACATAAAAGACTTGTATGCTGGTGATCCATCTTTTGCACCTCATTATGCTAAATGTTTGACGCATACATCTTGGGAACAATATTACATCAAGGATGGTTATCTTACGAGAGCTAACAAACTATGCATTCCCGAATCTTCTCTTTGTTTGCTCCTTTTGCAAGAGGCTCATGGAGGCGGACTCATGGGACACTGTGGACGCGACAAGACTTTCGCCACGCTTTCCAAGAACTACTTTTGGCCCAAGATGTTCCACGACGTCTCACGCTTCACCACCTGATGCTCTACATGTCGCAAAGCTAAGTCTAAAGCTCAATCTCATGGTCTTTACATGCCTCTTCTGATGCGGAGCATCCTACGGTCATCGCCATGTCAAGAGTCCATTTGGCAAGTGACACATGCAACCTCTACTTCACATACACAAAGGTGAATCTTCTCCTTTACACGTGCTCACTTGACCCCTTCGAGGATGGATACTACTTGACACTTCTCCCGTGTGCATGCATAGGTATTGTCGGAGCTTCACGGATGTCGAGGAGGAGTGCAAGCGCCAAGGAAAAACTACACCATCCGCGAGGGAAGCACGGAAGAGAAGACGGAAGAAACGGAGCTGCTACATGCTACAGCCACCGGACGACCGGTCGGGACTGGACGTCCGACGCCTGGAAGCCGCACCAGCCAGAAGGCCCAGCCAACGCCAGCTACAGCACCTCCCAGCGAGCGGACGTCCGGCCCCCAGCGGACGACCGGTAATATTAACGGAAGCCCGAAGATACCGGACGACCGGTGTCCCTTCACAGAACAGTTTCAGCGGACGTCCGACGACTAGCGGACGACCGGTCCCCCCTGAGCCACCGGACGACCGGTACCTGCCTGTGCGCAGTGCGGGCCTTTGGCCTTGTATCCCTCTCCCACTTACCCCTTCGTGGCTTAGACTATAAATAGACCACCTCCACCTCCTTTCTAGGGTTAGCAAATATGATAGCTCATTCTTAGGTGAGCTTTGCTCCTACCTCTACTCTTGAGAGAGAGAGAGACTACCACTCCCATGGAGTTCAAGACCTCCATGTGAGAAGATCCCACGGGATTCAAGACCCCCTTCGTGGGAAGATCCTTCTAGGATTCAAGCCCTCATCTCCTTCATAGGATTTGGGATGAACTCTACCTTGTATCTTTCTCTTTGTTGTTCATGTACCTTGTGATCTTATGTGTTTGATTGTCTAGTGGATGTGTGATTGCACTTGTTCTTGAGTGTTTCCCCTTGTGATTTCTCTCCGTTCTTCCTCGTGTTCATCGTGTTCTTCGAGGGATCCCACTCCAAACGTGAAAGATCGACCTACACCGGGTTAGCCCCGTACCATATGGTATCATGAGCCACGTTGATCACGTATTTGGAGTCCCTCCCACCGTTTTCTAGCCTTGTTTTGTTGTGTTCTTCCCTAAAATTCGAAAATCCCCACCAAAAATAGCCCCAATTTTTTTTGTGATTTGTTGGTTTGATGATGTTTTGTTGATTTTGATCCATGGATTTGCTTGGTTTCAAGTAGATCTAGCATTTCCCCAAGTTTCCCCATCTTTCATCCACGAAATTCCGTGAATTTTGACCCCGAAATCTCCATTTTCCGACCAAAATCGCGTCCCGGAGCTCAAATCCCGCGTTGACCCCGACCCACCGGACGACCGCCACTTTACCGAACGTCCGGAGCCCCAGGAACCACTGGACATCCGCTACTTACCGGACGTCCGGCATCCCATTCCAGAACGAAATTAGCGGATTTCCGAGCTCACCGGACGTCCGGCCACCGGACATCCATCCATTTCTGGACGTCCGCTACCTGTACATATCAACTTCGGTTGATTCTTGTTTCATCCATAACTAATTCATCCGAACTCCGATTTTGACATTCTTTAGCTCGTTTTGAAGCTATTGACATCCCCCATCCCACAAAAATACCACCAGCATCACTTGACTCCATCAAATTTTGTGAATTTTGGTATATTTGCCTAGGGCTACCACCGTATCACCCGCATAGCCACCACCGACTTCTGCAACCTAACCCATTTTATTCACGATCGCATTAGTGGTTGCTTGAGTAGTGATTCGAGTCTCCAAAGGTGTTTCGGCTACTTAGGGACGATTGCTTCTTCATCAACCACCACCACCACTTCCGCATTGCCAAGTGCAAACCACCACTGCTTTCCGCTTCTACCATTTGACATTTGCCTTTGAGAATTTCAGTTTGCGGTTTTCCGTTTCCTAGGGTGTTTCGGCTAACTAGGAACGGGTCGACATCGGCAACACCACCTCTCATCATCACCAAGGACGGTAACCTCGACGACACCATTGTATATTACCCTTGCCATTGCATTGTTAACCCCTAGCCCATTTTGCGTTACTTGCCTATCGAGACTAGCCATTTGAGTATTGCCGGCAATGTTACTTGTGCACATTAGTGATCTACACCATCCATTGCATACATACCATATCATATTGGTATCATATATTGTGTCACAAGTTTGTTCCCGCATATACACAATTGCTATCTTGGTTTGTGCATTGTGCAAAATTGGCCATAGAAAAAAAAAGAGAATAAGCTTTTAAGCAAAGAAAAAGAGTGAGCAAAGAGCTTGTAAGCAATAGCCATAGCATCAAAATATATCATATGGTATCATATTTGATCATCTTGGATCATTGTGTGAGAAACACCGGGAACCATACATACATAGCATACTTGGGATAGAAAGTTTATCCTTTTGCATCTTATAGGTTGTGCACAAGTGTTGTATCCGCCTATTGAGCAATCGTGCTAGCGTCTCTCTTGAGTTGTGCAACACGAGCGTTTTCCGTGGATTCCACATTTTATGCTCATTCCTTGGTTGCATGACCCCATTTATCTATCCGTGTGTGTTTCCGTGTGCCACATATTGCTATTGGTCTACTTGTTTTGCTTGCGAATTTGTGAATCTCTTTCAACATTATTGACTCTTGCTAACATTTTGCATCAAATTTTTGTGCCACTATCCTCACCGAGCTCTACCATAAGCTTTACTTGATAGGTGTGAGTGAACAAGTCCGGTACCAATTCCACTATTCTTTCATCTCATATTGAGTGAAACGGGATACATCCTCAACTTTGGGAAATGGTAACTTGGTATTGTTTATCTCATTTCCTACTTACCTCTACTCGAGTCTTGTGATGGATAGGCAAGGCATTTCACCTTCGGTCTACAACAACAACGACGAGTTCGATGCCACGGAAAACAACTACGACGCCAAGATGCAAGCTCAAATGGAGGAGATCAAAGCCCTCATCAAGTCCTACAAGCGATCTTCCTCATCTTCGAGAAGACGCTCAAGAGCACATGCTTCCGAGCTACCATCTCCGGCAAGATCACATCGGCATCGACACCATCACCAACAAGAACGTGAAGGTCAAGAGCTCAACACCAACAACCGCTCAATGACTTCACCATCTCCCTTGGCATCTTCGCCAAGCGACTTCAAGGCATCTTCGCCTACGGACATACGGCATCTTCGCCAACAAGCACCCCAAGACTACGCTCAAGAGAAGCTCCCCAAGCTCAAGTCCGCGACTTCCACGAGCTACTACGACCTCGACATCGACCACGAGATTCCTTTCTATGGGACTCAAGAACCCGAGGAGTACCTCGAGTGGGAGCGTTTGATGGACGACTACCTCAAGCTACATCAAGTTCCTCCCGAAGATCAAGTGAAGTGCGCCACAAGAAACTTCCACGACTACGCATTTGCATGGTGGCTCACACCTTCGGAGTACTACGACATGAGTTGGCCCAAGACGAAGAGAGCTTTGCGGCGAGAGTTTGTACCTCCAACCTACACGGAACAACTTCAACGCCAATTGGAGAACACCATCCAAGGATCCAAGTCCATCGACGCGTACTTCAAGGAGATGAAGCATGCCTTGCGACGAGCCGGCGTGGACGACCCCATTTGGATGAAGTTACACTTCATGATGGGATTGCACAACGACATCTCCAAGACCATCTTCCTCGAGAACTACAAGTCCATCGACGACTACTACATTGGTGCTCTCAAGGCGGAACAAGAACTCATGAAGGCCACGGCTTCTCCACCCCAAGCAAACTTCGCAGCGACCAAGCTCCATGAGAACGAGCATGAGGATAGTACCACCAAGATGTCCAAGCCCGACGAGCTCCAAGATGATGCTCCCAAGTTTGACTTCATCGCCATCCCTCTTTGTGGCATTGATGATGCCGAGTCTACCTTGACTCTTTTTCAAGATGGTGCGGCGACGAGTACGACTATGGAGACCCTCAAGGACCAAGCTTTGGAGGCAAGCGACAAGGTGGCGAGCAAGGATGATGCTTCCATCTTAGGAGGCGAGAGTGATGATGTGCCATCTTCGGCCTTCATCCACGACGATGACGAGATGATCGAGCATGGGATTTTCCCTTCGGTCATGGAGGAGAGTGATGATGTGCCATCTTCGGCCTTCATCCATGGCGACGGCGATGAGATGGTTGAGTATTTCACCTCGACCAGGGCGACGTATGATGACTTGAGTGACTTTTGCCACCATATTGAGAGTGAGAGTGACTTCACCACTAGCCCCATATATGATGTGTTGCCACAAATCCCATGTGAGGAGAGCCACAACCCCCACCACTTGAGTGAGATGAGTGACTCCACCATACATGAGTTTGAGTGCACCTATTTTGAGGGAGTGAGTGAACCACCACATAGAGAGAGTGAGATAGTTGATAGGTCATGTGAGGCCGCTTTCAACACTAACGACTTGACCTCTACCTCTATTGTGCCTTCTCATTTGGTGCTAGGTCCCATTTATGATGACACGCCGATCCCCGACGACTTCGTCCTCCCTTTGGACAAGACAATGGCCATGGTGGAATATGATGCACCCCCACATGGTTCCATCAAGATGAAGATGACCACCATTTGGTCTTTCCCACCTCACCTACACCACTTGAGTGGAATGACAAAGGTAACATAGGTGAAGGTGATGCTCTAGTCCCACTAGTGGACATTCTTGACATTGATTGCTTGCATGATGTTGATCCACCTAGTACCTTGCTTCATGCTAGTATGATTTCCCCATGTGATGATTTTCCCATTTATGATGAGTATGATGATTCTCATGTGGAGTCCATTAGTAGTGATGCCATGTTACATAGGATTTCTTGTGACAATTCTTTAGGTCACATCATGTTTGATAATCCGCTTGACTTGTCATATGCTATGCATGAGATCAATCATATGTCATATTTGCAATCTCTTCATAGTGACTATGCATATGCCATTAAAATAAACCCAATTTGCACATATGGCATAGATGACAAGCCCATGGTTATTGGCATTTGTTTTTCTTGTGATGATATTGATATGATCCCTTTGAAAATTTATCTCATATGCCATGCCATGCCCACCTAGCTTCGGATATGCATTGTTTAGGATGTTGTCCATTTTCTCCATGTGATGTTTCCGATATTAATCATGAGGAGACCCCCATAGTTTCCTCATACATATTAGGAGATTTTGATCCATCCCATTCATTGCATGATCCCCATACTTGTCTGCACCATATGCTCCCCATGAATAAACATGCTATTAATGTGCCATATACTTGCATTCTCAATTTGTGTCCCCATCATGTCATACACAATAGCTATTCTTTTCTGATGGATGACATGTTCTTATACCATGCATCAAATTTCTTTGAGCGATGCTTATCTTGTGCTAACTCACACATGCACATACACATCATGATGGATGATGTGTACATTTACCACGCGCACAATTTCTTTGGTTTGTGCCTCTTTTGTGTAGGTACCCATGAATACTTATCAACCTCGCAATCCCACGAGTTGACAAAATGAGCTCTAGAGAGCAACGATTATTTGGGATCCCATGGATTGTCTTTCCCACCGCTCTCTTCACGCAAAGACGTCATGCATTCATTCTACATGGCCCTCATGTGGCTACGGGTTATTGTTCATTACATATCATATGCCCATCTTGCCATGTTCACTTTGCATGATATGCTCATTCATATGCCTTTGACATGCATTTGTGACCCATGCTTTGCATTACACATGATGATTGATTCTAGTACTTGTATGTGTATTTGCAAGCTTGGTGGAGATATTGCTTGTTCTTGCCATGTTACTTTTGTGCACCATTCCTATGATGACACTTTCATCTTGCTTTGTGTTCGTGCTTGCGATATGTCATGTGCATTGTCTATGCCGAATATTTGCTCACATGACATGATTGCCATGATTTACTCTAGTGTGTTGCATCTTCGCTCCACTAGTTTACACGATTTGATCACTATGCTTGCTTATGTTGCATCACCCATGATTCATACTTGCTCATCTCATGCGGTTGATGACAACCATCTATATGCTTTGCATATGACTCATATTGCTTCTTGTCATCTATCTCCATGTGTTGCCTCTCTCATGCTAGATTTGCCATGTATTGAGTGCAACAATGATTCTCTTCTTGCTCATGAGATTGCCCCCATAGCATTCTCGCATATATTTGGAGATTTTGACATAATTCTTGTGAAACATGCTTGTCTTACTTCTTTGCACCATATACCTAGTGCCATGAATACTGCCATTGTTGCATCATATTATTCATGCACTTGTGCTTCTAATGGTTATGTGTAAAAGATGAGAACCATCATGATGGATGATGTGTTCATCTACCATGCGCATATGTTCTTTGTTTTGTTTTGTGCATGTGTAGGATACTTGGACTTTGTGTCGACTTCCACTTCACGTGAGTTGACCATTCGAGCTCTTGAGAGCGAGCCTCATACATTCTACCACGAATCGCTTCTACACCGCATTTGCTTCCACTTCAGCATTGTGAAGAATGCACAAGGACACGCCTTCAAGGTGACATCCTTCTTGAGCATGGATATTGTGGATCATACTTCATGTGTTGCTTGCACCATTTGCATGCATGTTCGAGATATTGCTTTCACCCATGATTGCCACATTTCCATGCTTCATGATATATATACCTTGTGTGTTGCATCCAATTCTTGGTCTACTTGCTACTATCATATGATTGGTTGCACCAATCTCATTTCTTCACATATGCCATGTCCCTTTACTTGTCACATGATTCCCTTGATTGCCTCACACATGATGAACAATTGCTCTTTCTATTGTGTTGAGTGCCACACAATATTCACTACACCCTATGCACATTATGCTTGGATTGTCTTGCACTTTTCCCATGTGTTTAGACACTTCATTTTACTTGGTGTTATGAATGATTCATATGCCTACCATAGACCTTTCATTGAGCAATTTATGAATGCTTGCTATGAACTTGAGGTAGATGCTTATTCTCTTGACACACATATTTGCATCTCTACCTCCCATTTGCATACTTGTCCACATGATATTTTTAGTTGTGCTCGATTAATATGCTTACATGCCATGTCATAATCCTTTGTCACACCCGATGCTATCCTTTATGATGACACTTGTTTGGTGAATCACCTCTTGAATGCTTGGTTTTGCAGTAACGCTCACCACATTTATTTTTCCAAGTGTTTGTTGTTCTTGCTTCTTTTGAAGGAATCACTAGACGGTGCGACATTGGAGAGTGCCCATTTCGAGTTTCAAGATGATGAGTGCTTGGTGACCGACCACTTCGACACGGCACCACCATCTCTTTCTCATGGTGATTTGGTTTTCGATCCGAGGTCAGATCTTTTACAAGGGGGAGGGGATGATGCGGAGCATCCTACGGTCATCACCATGTCAAGAGTCCATTTGGCAAGTGACACGTGCAACCTCTACTTCACATACACAAAGGTGAATCTTCTCCTTTACACATGCTCACTTGACCCCTTCGAGGATGGTATACTACTTGACACTTCTCCCGTGTGCATGCATAGGTATTGTCGGAGCTTCACGGATGTCGAGGAGGAGTGCAAGCGCCAAGGAACAACTACACCATCCGCGAGGGAAGCACGAAAGAGAAGACGGAAGAAACGGAGCTGCTACATGCTACAGCCACCGGACGACCGGTCGGGACCAGACATCCGACGTCTGGAAGCCGCACCAGCCAGAAGGCCCAGCCAACACCAGCTACAGCACCTCCCAGCGAGCGGACGTCCGGCCCCCAGCGGACGATCGGTAATATTAACGGAAGCCCGAAGATACCGGATGACCGGTGTCCCTTCACAGAACAGTTTCAGCGGACGTCCGATGACTAGCGGACGACCGGCCCCCCCTGAGCCACCGGACGACCGGTACCCACCGGACGACCGGTACCTTCCTGTGCGCTGCTGCGGGCCTTTGGCCTTGTATCCCTCTCCCACTTACCCCTTCGTGGCTTAGACTATAAATAGACCACCTTCACCTCCTTTCTAGGGTTAGCAAATATGATAGCTCATTCTTAGGTGAGCTTTGCTCCTACCTCTACTCTTGAGAGAGAGAGAGACTACCACTCCCATGGAGTTCAAGACCTCCATGTGAGAAGATCCCGCGGGATTCAAGACCCCCTTCGTGGGAAGATCCTTCTAGGATTCAAGCCCTCATCTCCTTCATAGGATTTGGGATGAACTCTACCTTGTATCTTTCTCTTTGTTGTTCATGTACCTTGTGATCTTATGTTGTCAGGACCCCGACTCGATGTCACATCGATCTAGCTGGTAACACCTCATATCACTTTGTGGCCTCACGCACGGTATTCCCACGGGTGTCGTCTTACCTTTTCCCGGGACCGTTTGCGCCTTTTGGCTCACGTATATGATAGTGTCGCTAGCATCCATATGATAAAGAGCCCGGGCTGACATGACTAGTCGTAAACCCAAAGTGCCACAGACTTACAGGGACAGGCATCCATGACCCAGCTTCGAACGTGTCGGTCATCAGCAAGTGGGTCCGGGCTGTAGCACTGGGCTAGCAGGACTCCGGTAAACCGGGCTGTAGCGGGCTAACAGGACTCCGGTACTCAAAGCGTGACATTTCCCCGAAGGGACAGACACAGGAACGAAGAAGGACACATGCCGGCCAGCCTAAGTGTTCTAGAGCAGTAGCAAGCTACCATGGCTCAGCGGTAACACTAGGAGACATTTCCCGGTAAGAGAGGCTACTAAAGATAAACAACTAGATAGTCAGATCCCACACATACCAAGCATTTCAACCATACACACAATATGCTCGATATGTGCAAATACAACGAAGCATCACAACATGACTCTATGACACAAGTACTTTATTTAAGGCTCAGGGAGCCATACATATCATACACAAAGGTACGGGTCTCACGACCCAACATACAAGTCATACAGTCATACAAGCCAACAGCGGAAGTACTTTGTCTGGGTACAGACAACTAGTAAAATAAAAGAGGCTTGGAAGCCTAACTATACTACGTGGTCCATCACAAGCTCAGGGTCACCACCTGGGTCCTTAGCCTACTCGTTGATGTCAACGTCTACATAGAACCCATCAGAAGGGGTTGCAGCGTCTTCTGTAAAAATGTAGATTATAGCAACATGAGTACAAAAGTACTCAGCAAGACTTACATCAGATCCTACATACATGCATAGTATCAAGAAGGGTTGGTGGAGTTATTGCAGCAAGCTAGCTTTGACTCTTGGCTAGACTATCCTACGATACTCCAACTTGAAATGTTTTGCGCACACGAGTCCACTACTCACCACTTCAATACACTACCGAGGATCCACCTCCGTCTTCCTACGGAAGAGCCATCCTCGGCACTCACACTTATCTTGAGGCTTTTAGTAGTTTCCATTTACTTGTCTATGAACTGTATAGGCAACCAAGTAGTCCTTTACCGTGGACGCGGATATTCGAATAGATCATGTTAACCCTACAGGGGGTACTTCTTCCTACACGCTCTCACCACTTACCGTCGTTTACACGACATGTACTCGGCAACCTTCAAGCGGAAGCCCAACGTGGGTGTCGGCCACGACCTACCTAATCACCTAAGCCGCCAGTCCAGGTTTATCGCCTATTCAGGTTCCATCCGCAGGGAGTCCGGCCGAGGTTTCCCATACGGCCCCGAACGATGTGAACAGGGTTCCCGAGATACCTAACGGGTATTCGGTATACCCGGCCACGTACCTACCGCATCACAGCCCACCCCTACGGTCAGCGCTGTCCACGGCCTCCAGTAGGCTACAAACACCAGAAACTACTTGCAACTCCTGGACGGAGAACTAGGGTGAATAAGAAGTCGAGAGGGTCCATTGGTTTCGGGCCCAATGCATGGTAGTAGCTGATTCTTAAATCACACATACAGATCTCAGTGCTTAAGGTCGGCTTCAATGAAACAACCCACCATGTACTCCTACATGGCCTCTCATCGATACCTTTACCAAATCGTGTTCACCACACCACTCTCATTACCGACATAATCATTTCACTCTAGCCCATCACCCAGATGAACCAGACCTGACACGACTCTAAGCATAGCAGGCATAGCAAGGTAGGAACAACACATACATGTGGCTCAATCAACTCCTACACATGCTTGTGGTTCCCGTGTCCTATTATGTTTCGGCTATATAGGTACGGTTCGACGTCACCATCACCACCGCTCTTCTCCATCGACTACTCAACATCGCCAAGGACGGTAACTTCGACGACATCTTTGTCATACTGTGCAATTGCATTGATACCCCACATGGCCTTTCTTTTGCGTAGCTTACCCATCGAGACTAGCCATTGAGTGTTGTCGGCAACGTGACTTGTGCACATTAGTGATCATACTCCATAACATACATACCATACCACCGTGGTGCATATCTTGGCATCAACTTGTGTGTCACAAAGTTGTCATCGCATACACAATTGCTATCTTGGTTCGTGAAGTTTTGCATGAGAAAAGAGCTCAAAAGTGAAAGATCCACCAAAGCATTTAAGCAAAGAGGAAAGATAAGCAAAGAGCTTATAAGCAAGAACCATAGCATCATACTACATTAAGATTGTCATATAAGATCATCTTGGATCATAGCACCAAAATACCATAAATATAGCATACTTGGATAGAGATCGTTGCATTTTTGCCTAGTAGGTTGTGCACAAGCTCCGTATCCGCCTATTGTGCAATCATGCTAGCGTCTCTCTAGTATTGTGCAACAAGAGCATTTTCGTGGATTCCACATTTTGGCTCACTTTTGGTTGGCACAATCCCATTTATCTATTTGCGTGTGTGTTTCCGTGTACACCCACTTGCTTGGTCTACTTATTGCATTTGCAAATTTGTGAATCTTTTCTAACATTATTGAATCTCACTTTCAATTGCATCAAATTTTGTGCCACCATCCTAACCAAGCTCCACCATAAGCTTTTATTTGTGTAGGTGTGAGAACCGACAAGAATTGGTACCAATAGGGCTATTTCATTGTCCGCATTTGAGTGAACTTGATTCATCATCAACATCGGTCAAGGTACATTTGTATAAGTTCTTCTCCTTCTACCACTCATATTTTGTTTGGAATGATGGATAGGCCGAGTACTTCTACCAACCCACTCTTCATCGAGCAAGACGACGACATGTCATCATACGTCACCAAGAGCCACCTCTTCGGTGCAGAACGAGCGTTGCATCAAGAGCAACAAGCAATGAACGACCGCATCAACAACCTCGCCACCGACTTGCGACTCTCCGAGCAACGTACAAGAGACTACTTGGACAACAAGCTCGACGCGCACAAGCAAGAGAACGATGCAAGAATGGACGAGATCCGCACCTTGTTGGTGAACCGGTCTCCTTCTACATCGTCATACTCAAGACGGAGCCACTCAAGTCGACACTCCGACGACTCCTTCTTCGGCTCAAGTACACCGTCATTAAACACTCTTCGTCGAGCCGCGCATCAAGACCATCATGCATCTCGCAAACCCCCTACACATCGAGCATTCACAAGAGCAAGACGATGAGCAAGTCCCTCGTCCTCAATCAAACCAAGTCGCTTTTGCTCAAGCTCAAGAACGACAACGTCTTCGTCGCCAAGAAGAAGAAGAGAGAGCGCGTCTACACCAAGAACAACAAGACGCCGAGGCTCAACGTCTTCAACAACAACAACGAGAAGTGCAAGCTCTTGAGGCGCAACATGCCCTTCAAGAATCAAGTCGATCTATCGCCAACTGCAATCGCCAGCGGCGCAATCAAGAGGAAGCCCTTCAAGAAGAAATCCAAGAGAGGAACTACCAACCTCGTGTGCAACGTCAAGCTCCACAAGCTCCTTCACAAGCTCGTCAAGCTCCACCTCAACCTCAAGTTCAACAAGAGCAAGTTGATCATGGACTTCCTCCACGCCAAGAACAACATGAGGATGATTACTGATGTGGAGCAACCTATGGACATCACCATGTCAAGAGTTCGTTTGGCAAGGGACACGTGCCACATCTACTTCAAATACATAAAGGTGAATCATCTCGTTTACGCGTGTTCACTTGACCCCTTTGAGGATGGTATACTACTTGACATTCCTTCCGTGTGCATTCATAGGTATTGTCGGAGCTCCAAACATAGCGAGGACGAGTTCATGCGGAACAGAACATCTACACCATCCAAGAGGGAAGCCTGGAAGTGGAGAAGGAAGCGTCAAGAAGAAGGCAACAGCTCCCAGGCGATCCCGTGCGCACGGGCCCCTCCGACCCCGTGCCCACGGGCCTCCCAGGCTGGCGGTCCTGAAAACCCCGTGCGCACGGGCGTGTACCGTGCCCACGGGACCCCTGTGTCCACGGGCCTCACGGACCCCATGCGCACGGGCCCTTGCGTCCGGTCCCTGGATACCCCGTGCGCACGGGCTCCACTTACCCCGTGCACACAGGGCCCCCTGTGTGATGCTGCGGGCTTTGCCCTTGTTTTACCATTTCGCCCCCACTTATCCATCTCTTTGCCTAGGACTATATATACTCCTTCATCTCCTCCATTTATAGGACGCTAAGATTAGATCTAAACATTAGAGCTTAGCTCATGTACCTCCCCTTGTGGGATTCCACTCCATTGGAGTTCAAGGCCTCCATTGGAGAAGATCCCTAGTGGATGAGGACCCCCTTGAGGGAAGGATCTATCTAGATCATCAAGCCCTCATCTCCTTCATAGGATTTGGGATGAACTCTACCATGTATCTTATTTCCCTTTGTTGTTCATGTACCTTGTGGATCTTATGTGTTTGATTGTCTAGTGGATGTGTGATTTGACTTGTTCTTGAGTGTTCCTCTTGTTTTCCCTCTTTTGTTCATCTTGTTCTTGGGGATTCCCCCTCCAATTCGTGAAAGATCTTCACCTATGGTTCCACCCTACATCATCTTGGTATCATGAGCCATGGTTTCTCACGAAATTGAAGCCCCCCTCTTAGTTTTCTAGCCTAATTTTGCTTGTTCTTGCCCAATTTCGAAAATTCCCACAAAAAGAGCCATACCAATTTTTTTGTGATTTGAAGTTTTTGTGAGTTTTTGTTGATTTTGATCCATGGATCTGATGTATAGTAAGTAGATCTACCTCCTATTGCGTCCCCATACCCCAATTTTTCTTTCCCCCTTCGAATTTGACAAGAAAATCACGAAATTTCCGCCTACCCCGTGCCCACGGGCTCCCCACCCCGTGCCCACGGGCCCCCGCGAAGTCCTTGGAGACCCCGTGTCCTCGGTACGTGTACCGTGCACACGGGACCCCGTGTCCACGGGCCCTGGACCCCGTGCGCACGGCCCCCCTATAGCAGCCGCGAGTACTTCACCGTTTTGGCCGTAACTCTCGCATCCGAACTCCGATTTGGGTGTTCTTTGGCTCGTTGAAAAGCTAGCGACGTGCCCGAGCTGCTCATCTTGGTTTTACCACCATTTGACTCCATCAAATTTTGTCCATTTTGCATCTTTTGCATTGGCCCTCTGCCATAACTTTCGCACCACCACATAAAACTTCGGCAAACTAACCCATTTTGGTTCCTTTGGTATTTGTGGTTGTTTGAGTTGTGATTTGAGTCTCCTAAGGTGTTTCGGCTACTTAGGGATGGTTGCATCTTCATCCACCACTAGTGACTTGTATCGGTCCATCGACTACATCCACCACGAGCTTCCACATCGACGACGACCATCCATCCTTTGAGACCATCTTCAACCGGAAGCAAGGCCGGTTACCCCCGACTTCATGAAAGGTTAAGTGTGACGAAGGTAACCATTCCGTCATAAACTTCTCCTTCCTTGCCATTACATCTTGATAGCCTCACCATCTTTGCGAATACATTCATACCCATTGAGACTAGCTATCCGAGTATTGCCGGGCTTCGCGAAAACTTGTGCACCATAGTGATACGATCTCATATTGTTGCATCCTTGGATATATCATATAGTGCCATTGTTTCCTCCCGTGCATATCTTGTGATACTTGTCGCATATTTGTGGTTGAGGCTCATCAATCATAGTGGAAAGGAAGAGAAGAGCAAAAAAAGCTTTTAAGCAAGAAAGAGAATGATCATAAGCTTATAAGCAAAGAGTTGAGCATGAAAAGAGATACCTGTGCATGAGGATACATGGAATAGGAAACATTCTTGTTGCATACATATAGGTTGGTGCCAAGTAGTGAATCGTGCCCAAGTGTGCAATCAAGCTAGTGCTCTCCTAGTGTTTGTGCAACACGAGCTTCATCTTCATTAGGCAATTTTTTATTGCTCATCCCTATAGTTGCACAAGCCCCATTATCCCACCGTGTGTGTTTCTTTATTGCCCTCCTCTATATTTGTGATCACTTGCTTTGCATTTTGAGTCCTTTGGATTTATTTCAACATTTACAATATCTTGGACTTCAATTTGCATGAAATTTGTGCCACTTGTCCTAACCAAGCCACTCGATAAGATTTACTTTGTAGGTGTGAGTGAACAAGTCCGGTACCAATTCCACTATTCTTTCATTTCACATTGAGTGATACAAGATACATCCTCAACTTTGGGAAAAGGTAGCTTGGTATTGTTTATCTCATTTCCTACTCACCTTTGCTCGAGTCTTGTGATGGATAGGCAAAGCACATCATCTCCGGTCTACAACAACGACATGAGTCCGATGCTATGAAGAAATTCCTCGACGCCAAGATGGACAAGCGCATGGAGGAGCTCAAGGCCCTCATCAAGAACCGCAAAGCGGTCTTCCTCATCTTCGAGAATATGCTCAAGTGCAAAGACTCCCGAGCTACCATCTCCGGCAAGTACACACTAGCATCGACATCGACAGGACCATGAAGAGCAACCTCCTGGATGAGAGTTGGCTTCTCTGCCAACCTCGTGCACACGGGCCCTCGACCCCCGTGCACACGGCCTCTTGTACCCCCGTGCACACGGGCTATACAGAGTCACGACATCAACTACAAGGCTGCAGCTTCTTCAACACACTTGGCATCTTCGCCAAGTGACTTCAAGGCATCTTCGCCTTCGGATGTACGACATCTTTGCCAACAAGCACCCCAAGACTACGCTCAAGAGAAGCTCCCCAAGCTCAAGTCCGTGACTTCCATGAGCTACTACGACCTCGACATCGACCATGCGATTCCTTTCTATGGGACTAAAGATCCCGAGGAGTACCTCAAGTGGGAGCGTTTGACGGACGACTACCTCAAGCTACATCAAGTCCCTTCCGAACATCAAGTGAAGTGCACCACAAGAAACTTCCATGACTACGCCTCGACATGGTGGCTTCACACACCTTCGGAGTACTACGACATGAGTTGGCCCAAGACGAAGAGAGCTTTGCGGCAAGAGTTTGTGCCTCCAACCTACACGGAACAACTTCAATGCCAATTGGAGAACACCATCCAAGGATCCAAGTCCATCAACGCGTACTTCAAGGAGATGAAGATTGCCTTGCGACGAGCAGGCGTGGACGACCCCATTTCGATGAAGTTCCACTTCATGATGGGATTGAACAACGACATCTCCAAGACTATCTTCCTCGAGAACTACAAGTCCATCGACGACTACTATATTGGTGCTCTCAAGGTGGAACAAGAACTCATGAAGGCCAAGGCTTCTCCACCCCAAGCAAACTTCGCGGCGACCAAGCTCTACGACAAGCATGAGGCTAGTACCACCACGATGTCCAAGCCCGATAAGCTCCAAGGAGATGCTCCCAAGTGCGACTTCACCGCCATCCCTCTTTGTGGCATTGATGATGCCAAGTCTACCTTGACTCTTTTCCAAGATGGTGTGGTGACAAGTACGACTACATAGACCTTCAAAGACCAAGCTTTGGAGGCAAGCGACAAGGTGGCGAGCAAGGATGATGCTTCCATCTTCGGAGGCGAGAGTGATGATGTGCCATCTTCAGCCTTCATCCATGGCGACGGTGACGAGATGATCCAGCATGGGATTTTCCCTTCGGTCATGAAGGAGAGTGATGATTTGCCATCTTCGGCCTTCATCCACGACGACGACGAGATGGTTGAGCATGGGATTTTCCCATTGACCATGGCGACGTATGATGACTTGAGTGACTTCTGCCACCATATTGACAGTGAGAGTGACTTCACCACTAGCCCCATATATGATGCGCTGCCCCAATTCCCATGTGAGGAGAGCCACCACCACCACCACTTGAGTGATTTGAGTGACTCCACCATATGTGACATTGAGTGCACCTACCTTGAGGGAGTGAGTGAGCCACCACCACATAGGGAGAGTGAGATAGTTGATGAGGCATATGAGGCCATTTCGCTTTCTAACAACTTAACCTCTACCTCTATTGTGTCTTCTCATTTGGTGCTAGGTCCCATATATGATGACGCGCTGATCCTCGACGACTTTGTCCTCCCTTTGGACATGACGATGGCCATGGTGGACTATGATGCACCCCCCACATGGTTCCATCACGATGAAGATGAACATGATTTGGTCCTCCCCACCTCACCTACACCACTTGAGTGGAACGACAAAGGTGAAGGTGATACTCTAGTCCCACTAGTGGACGTTCTTGAAATTGATTGCTTGCATGATGTTGATCCACCTATTACGATGCTTCATGCTAGTATGATTTCCCCATGCAATGATTTACCCATTTATGATGAGTTTGATGATTGCCATGAGGAGTTTAGTAGTTGTGATGCCATGTTACATAAGATTTCTTGTGATAATTCTCTTGGTCACATCATGTTTGATAATCCGCTTGACTTGACATATGCTATGCATGAGATCTCCCGTATGTCATATTTTCAATCTCTTCGTAGTGACTATGCATATGCCATTAAAATAAACCCAATTTGCACATATGGCATAGATGACAAGCCCATGGTTATTGGCATTTGTTTTTCTTGTGATGATATTGATATGCTTCCTTTGCATCATTTATCTCATATGCCATGCCATGACCACCTAGCTTCGGATATGCATTGTTATGGATGTTGTCCATTTTGTCCATATTATGCTTCCGATATTGCTCATGAGGAGAACCCCATAGTTTTCGCATACCTATTAGGAGATTTTGATCCATCCTATGATTTACATGATTCCCATGATTGTGTGCACCATATGCTCCCCATGAATAAAAATGCTATTGTTGTGCCTCACACTTGCTATAAATTGCATCCAAATCATGTTGAACACAATAACTATCATTGCTTGACGGATGACATGTTCATATACCATGCCTCAAATTTCTTTGAGCATTGCTTATCTTGTGCTAACTCACACGTGCACATACACATCATGATGGATGATGTGTACATTTACCACACACACAATTTCTTTCGTTTGTGTCTCTTTTGTGTAGGTACCCATGAATACTTGTCAACCTCGCAATCCCACGAGTTGACAAAACGAGCTCTAGGGATCAACGATGATTTGGGATCCCATGGATTGTCTTTCCCACCGCTCTCTTTGCGCAAAGAATTTGCGCATTTCTTCTACATGGCCCTCACTTGGCTATGGGTTGTTGTCCATGTTCACTTTGCATGATATGCTCATTCCTATGCCTTTGCATGCATTTGTGACCCATGCTTTGCAGTACACATGATGATTGATTCTCATACTTGTATGTGTATTTGCAAGCTTGGTGGAGATATTGCTTGTTATTGCCATGTTCCATCTATGACCCATTCCTATGATGATACTTTCATCTTGCTTTGTGTACATGCTTACGATATGTCATGTGCATTGTCTATGCCTGGTATTTGCTCACATGACATGATTTCCATGATTTACTCTAGTGTGTTGCATCTTCGCTCCACTAGTTTGCACGACTTGATTGATGTACTTGCTTATGTTGCATCACCAATGACTCATACTTGCTCATTTCATGCGGTTGATGACAACCATCTACATGTGTTGCACATGATTGTTATTGCTTCTTGTCACATATCTCCATATGTTGCATCTATCATGCTAGATGACTTGCCATGTATTGAGTGCAACAATGCTTATAGTCTTGCTCATAATATTGCCCCCATAGCACTCTCACATATGTTTGGAGATTTTGCCATATTCCTTGTGAAGCATGCTTGTCTTACCTCTTTGCACCATATACCTAGTGCCTTGAATACCGCCATTGTTGCATCATATTATTCATGCACTTGTGCTTCTAATGGTTATGTGCAAGAGAAGAGAACCATCATGATGGATGATGTGTTTATCTACCATGCGCATACGCTCTTTGTTTTGTTGTGTGCATGTGTAGGATACTTGGACTTCGTGTAGACTTCCACTTCATATGAGTTGACCATTCAAGCTCTTGAGAGCGAGCCTCATACATTCGACCATGACTCGTTTCTACACCACATTTCCTACCACTTCGACATTGTGAAGAATGCACAAGGTCATGCTTTCGAGGTGATATCCTTCTATCTTGAGAACACCCAGACCATGAGCATGCATATTGTGGATCGTACTTCATGTGTTGCTTGCTCCATGACACCTTGCACACATGCTAGCGATCTTGCTTCGACCTATCATTACCACATTGCCATGCCACATGATATATATGCCTTGTGTGTTGCATCTAGTTCTTCACATATGCCATGTCCCTTTGCTTATCACATGCTTGACTTGATTACCTCACACATGTTGAACAATTGCTCTTTCCATTGTGTTGAGTGCCACGATATCTTCACTACACCCTATGCATGTTATGCTTGGATTGTCTTGCACTTGCCCCATGTGTTTAGACATTTCACTATATTTGGTGTTGTGAATGACTCTTATGCCTACCATAGACCGTTCATTGAGCACTTTATGCATGCTTGCTATGACCTTGAGGTAGATGCTTGTTCACTTATCACATATATTTGCATCTTGACCTCCCATTTGCATACTTGTTCCCATGATGTACTTGATTGTGCTCAATTTATATGCTCAAATGCCATGACACACTTCTTTGCCAAACCATATGCTATGCTTGATGACAACACTTGTTGGGTGAATCACCTCTTGAATGCTTGGTTTTGCTCTTACGACAACCACCTTTGTTTTTCCAAGTGCTTGTTATCTTTGCTCCTTTTGAAGGAATTACAAGATGGTGCGACATTGGAGAGTGCCCATTTGGAACTACAAGATGACGAATGCTTGGTGATCGTCCACTTCTACACGACGCCATCATCTCTTTCCCATGGTGATTTGGATTTCGATCCGAGGTCGGATCTTTCCCAAGGGGGAGGGGATGATGCGGAGCATCCTATGGACATCACCATGTCAAGAGTTCGTTTGGCAAGTGACACGTGCCACATCTACTTCACATACATAAAGGTGAATCATCTCCTTTACACGTGTTCACTTGACCCCTTTGAGGATGGTATACTACTTGACATTCCTTCCATGTGCATTCATAGGTATTGTCGGAGCTTCAAACATAGCGAGGACGAGTTCATGCGGAAGAGAACATCTACACCATCCAAGAGGGAAGCCTAGAAGCGGAGAAGGAAGCGTCAAGAAGAAGGAAGCAGCTCCCAGGCGACCTCGTGCGCACGGGCCCCTCCGACCCCGTGCCCACGGGCCTCCTAGGCTGGCGGTCCTGAAGACCCCGTGCGCACGAGCGTGTACCGTGCCCACGGGACCCCCATGTCCACGGGCCTCACGGACCCCGTGCGCACGGGCCCTTGCATCAGGTCCCTGGATACCCCGTGCGCACGGGCTCCACTTACCCCGTGCACACGGGGCCCCCTGTGTGATGTTGCGGGCTTTGCCCTTGTTTTACCATTTCACCCCCACTTATCCATCTCTTTGCCTAGGACTATATATACTCCTTCATCTCCTCCATTTATAGGACGCTAAGATTAGATCTAAACATTAGAGCTTAGCTCATGTACCTCCCCTTGTGGGATTCCACTCCATTGGAGTTCAAGGCCTCCATTGGAGAAGATCCCTAGTGGATGAGGACCCCCTTGAGGGAAGGATCTATCTAGATCATCAAGCCCTCATCTCCTTCATAGGATTTGGGATGAACTCTACCAGGTATCTTATTTCCCTTTGTTGTTCATGTACCTTGTGGATCTTATGTGTTTGATTGTCCAGTGGATGTGTGATTTGACTTGTTCTTGAGTGTTCCTCTTGTTTTCCCTCTTTTGTTCATCTTGTTCTTGGGGATTCCCCCTCCAATTCGTGAAAGATCTTCACCTAGGGTTCCCCCCTACATCAATTACCCTCACCGTCAAGGGCGTCATCATCACCATCACCCACAACACAATGAAGAGCAACGCTATGGCAAGCTCAAATTCACAATGCCCAAGTTCAATGGAAGCAATGATCCCGAAGAATACCTCTCATTTAAGGTCGACAAAATCTTTCGCTTGCACAACTATGAGGAAGAGAAGAAGATCGCTATGGCATCACTCGAGTTCCAAGACTATGTGCTCATATGGTGGGAACAAGTCCTTGAGCGCTGACAAGCAAGAGGTGAACCTCCAATCACCACTTGGGCTCAAATGAAGGATGTCATGCGCGCAAGGAACAACCGCGATCTCTTCAAAAAGCTACAACTCCTCAAGCAAGGAACAAAGAGTGTTGAAGAATACTACAAGGAAATGGAAATTGCCATGATTCGAGCCAATGTCACGGAGGATGATGAGCAAACAATGGCACGATTCTTGAATGGACTCAATCATCCCATCAAGAAGATCGCCGACTTCCAACCCTACTCCAACCTTATTGAGCTCGTACATCAAGCTACAAAGGCGGAACATCAAGTCCAAGATGACTTCAAGTACGCCAAGTACTCATCCAAGACATACGGCTTCTCCAACATCCAAGCTTCAACAACCCCTCCAACATCTACATCAACCAAACCTTCTCCAACCAACGACGACAAGTCAAGTTACAAGAAAACTTCGGCAAGTTCAAATCGTCTTCCTCCTACTACAAGCAACATCAAGCCGCGTGCTTCGTCATCTCCGACCGATGAGACCGTCAAGACAAGCTCCTTCAAGTGTTTCACTTGCAGCGTCCGAGGCCACAAGTCCTATGAATGCACAAACAAGCGCACCATGATCCTCAACGAAGATGGCACATATGACTTCATGAGTGATGAGGAGATGGAAGCTCTTGAGCAAGTGGCCATGCACCGGCGCGTGAACGAGGATGAAGATGATCAAGTCTTTTGTGATGAAGATACGAGCCCCGCTCTCGTTGTCTCCAAGGTCTTGACTCTTCAACATGAACAAGAAGAAGACCAAAGATGCCACATCTTCCACACTATGGCCGGCATCAATGGACGATCCGTCAAGGTCATCATCAATGGAGGTAGTTGTCACAACTTGGCAAGTTAAGAACTATGCTCCAAGCTTCAATTGGTAAAGAGGAAACACCCGACCCCTACAAGGTTCAATGGCTAAGTGACTCCGGCACTATCCGAGTTGAGCATACGGTTCAAGTATCCTTCAAAATTGGTGCATATGAAGACACTTTGGAGTGTGATGTGGTCCCCATGACCGTTTGCCACCTCCTTCTTGGTCGACCATGGCAATTCGACCGTGATGCGATCCACAATGGGCACACCAATCTCTATAGCTTCAAGATGAAAGGGAAGGAATATGTGCTACGACCTATGTCTCCTAGTCAAGTGATAACCGACAAGCAAGCCACCCATCGTGGGAGAGAAGAGTGAGAAAGTGATCCACCCGAAAGTGAGTGAGAGCCACAAGCCAAACTTGAGCGCCTCTTCACCTAGAGAGAAAAACTTAGTCCTACTTGCCACAAAAAGTGAGATGACAGAAGTGTGTGAGAACCCATCAAGTGTGATGCACTTTGTCCTTGTGTGCAAGGATGGGGACCAAAAACTAACACCTCTCATGAGCTACCTTTAGTGTTTCAATCTCTTTTGCAGGAATTCCAAGATGTTTTCCCCGATGAGCTACCTCCGGGTCTACCTCCTCTACGAGGCATTGACCATCGAATCGACCTCATCCCCGGAGCGCCACTTCCAAACAAAGCTCCATACCGTGTCAATCCCGAAGAAACCAAGGAGATTCAACGGCAAGTACAACAGCTAATCGACAACGGTCATGTACGTGAAAGCTTAAGCCCTTGTGCTGTTCCCGTTATACTTGTGCCTAAGCCCGATGGAAGTTTCCGCTTGTGTTCCGATTGTAGACCTATAAATGCTATTACTTTTTCCTATAGGCATCCCATTCCTCACTTAGATGATATGCTTGATGAACTTAGTGGAGCCAACTTTTTCTCAAAAATTGATCTTAAAAGTGGCTATTATCAAATCCGCATTCAAGAGGGTGATGAATGGAAAACTGCTTCCAAAACCAAATTTGGCTTATATGAGTGGTTAGTTATGCCTATGGGTTTATCGGAGGCTCCCGTATTTTCATGCGTCTCATGCATTATGTGCTTCGCCCTTATATTGGAGTCTTTGATGTGGTTTACTTCGATGATATTCTTGTGTTTAGCAAAACCATGAAAGAACATCTTAATCATGTTAGGGCTGTTTTGCAAACCCTTCGCAAGGAAAGTCTTTATGGAAACATGAAAAAGTGCACATTTTGTGTTGACAAAGTGGTTTTCTTGGGTTTTGTTGTATCTTCCAAGGGTGACCATGTTGATGAATCTAAAATTGAAGCAATTAAAACTTGGCCCCAACCCACCAATTTGCAACAAGTGCATAGTTTTCTTGGTCTAGCAGGGTTTTATCGTCGCTTTGTGAAAGATTTTAGCACTATTGACGCTCCTTTGCATGCCTTGAGTAAGAAGAATGCTCCTTTCGTTTGGGGATCTTTGCAATCCATCGCTTTTAATGAGCTCAAGTCTTTGCTTACTCAACTTAATAAGCTCCGATTCTTGCTTTGCCCAACTTTGACAAAACTTTTGAGGTTCATTGTGATGCAAGTGGTACCGGAATTGGCGGTGTTTTAATGCAAGAAAAATGAGCCATCGCATATTTTAGTGAAAAACTCTCCGGTGCTCAACTTAACTATCCCATCTATGCCAAAGAATTGTATTCTTTAGTGCGCGTGCTACATGTTTGGGAACATTATCTTAGACCTCGTGAGTTTGTCATACATACCGATCATGAAACGCTTAAATACTTAAAAGGTCAAACTAAGTTGAACAAGCGTCATGCCAAATGGAGTAAATTTATTGAATCTTTTCCCTATGTGATCAAGTACATTAAGGGTAAGGAAAATGTAGTTGCCGATGCACTTTCACGCATATGCACGCTTGTCACTAAACTTGAGTTGAATGTTATTGGCTTTGAGCACATAAAAGACTTGTATGCTAATGATCCATCTTTTGCGACTGCTTATGCTAAATGTTTGACGCATACATCTTGGGAACAATATTACATCAAGGATGGTTATCTTATGAGAGCTAACAAAATATGCATTCCCGAGTCTTCTCTTTGTTTGCTCCTTTTGCAAGAGGCTCATGGAGGCGGACTCATAGGACATTTTGGACACGACAAGACATTTGCTACGCTCTCCAAGAACTACTTTTGGCCCAAGATGTTCCGCGACGTCTCCCGCTTCACCACCCGATGCTCTACATGTCACAAGCTAAGTCTAAAGCTCAATCCCATGGTCTTTACATGCCTCTTCCTATTCCTTATCAACCTTGGGAAGACATTAGCGTGGATTTTGTACTTGGTTTACCTAGAACTAAAAATGGCAAGGATTCCGTGTTTGTTGTTGTGGACCGATTTTCTAAGATGGCACATTTCATCCCTTACAACAAGATAGACGATGCTTCACACATTGCAAACCTATTTTGTAGGGAAATCTTGCGTCTCTACAAAGTACCAAAGACAATCGTCTCCGACCGCGACATCAAGTTCTTGAGTTATTTTTGGAAGACCCTATGCGCCAAGCTCGGAATCAAGCTCTTGTTCTCATCCGCATACCATCCTCAAACCGACGGCCAAACGGAGGTGACAAACCGTACACTCTCCACTCTACTTCACGTGTTGATCAAGAAGAACTTCAAGGAGTGGGAGGAGTGTTTACCCATCGCCGAGTATGCCTACAACTGTGCAAGACATTCGACGACCGGCAAGTCCCCCTTCAAGGTCGTCTACGACTTCAACCCGTTTCTTCCCATTGGACATTCTACCTCTTCCTCTACAAGAGCGCACCAACCTCGACGCAAGGGCCCGTGCAAGCTACATCGAGAAGATGCATGAAGATACAAGACACACCATCGAGTGCCAAGTACAACGACTCACGACCAAGCTCAAAGTCAACAAGCATCCCATGATATTCAACATTGGAGACCTCATGTGGCTACACCTTCGCAAGGACCGCTTCCCCAACGAACGCAAGTCCAAGCTTCTCCCTCGAGCTGACGGACCCTTCAAGGTGCTAGCACGCTACAACAACAACGCTTACAAGATCGATCTCCCACACGACAAGTACAACGTGAGCGACATCTTCAACGTCTCCTATCTCTTCCCGTACCATGGTGATGAGGATTTCGATCCGAGGTCGGATCTCTCCCAGGGGGGGGGGGGAGATGATGCGGAGCATCCTTCGGTCATCCCCATGGACCTTCCATCATCTCACCAAGCACCAAGAGGACCCATGACTATAGCACGAGCTAGAGCTCTCGAGACCGAGGTGACTTCTTTCCTTAGTAATATCACATATGATCCACTCGAGACATGGCTACTACCTGAGTCTGATATGCTATGCATGATTAGGTGTCAAGAAGAACCTCCCGAGGATGCACGTGAAGACAGATAAGCCGCCAACTAAATGGATGAGGAGAACCAACGGAAACGGGCAAGCTCACCTTCCAGGCCCCGGACATCCGACCAAGGCCCCAGACATTCGGCCCCTGGAGCGTCTTCCTCAGCAACATCCAAGTTGGCCAAGTCTACAGGGCCCGGACATCCGGCATCCAGCCTGGACATCCGGCCCCAGTCCGGAAATCCGGTGCCACGCACCAGAACCTACAGAAGCTTTCGCCTCCAGCCCGGACATCCGGCCACCTAGCCCGGACATCCGTCCCCTCCGGAAGCCCCGGACATCCGGCCCGACGCCCGGACATCCGGCCCCGCCTGTCTGCGCATAGTAAAAGGCTGAAGCCCATGTACCTCTCTGCCCCCTAGACAATATATACTCCTTCCCCTTCCTTTTTCTAGGGTTAGCATTGGTTTCACTCATATTTTGTGTGAGAGCCTTGCTCATCCACTTGGTTACTTGTCCTCGGAGCTCACGACCTCTTCGGAGAAGATCCCCGAAGCGAATTCAAGACCCCTTCAAGGGAAGACAATCTAGACCTCCTCACGGAGAAGAACGTCTACCCTTGTATCTTTCCTTTGTTGATTTTGAATCTTGTGC
This sequence comes from Triticum aestivum, assembly GCF_018294505.1. Lineage (NCBI taxonomy): Eukaryota > Viridiplantae > Streptophyta > Magnoliopsida > Poales > Poaceae > Triticum > Triticum aestivum. Next base: position 385,921,437 of record NC_057810.1, on the reverse strand, counting down.
TACCTTATGTGTTCGGTGATCTAGCCCTTGTGTGATCGATTACTTGTCGGTTTAGAGATTCTCTCATTTCTCCCCGTGTTTTCCCTTGTGTTTTCCGTGCGTTCTTCGTGTTCCCCCATAGGATCCACTCCAAACGTGAAAGATCGGCCCCTAGGGTTCCGCCCTACATCACTTATGCATGCTTGCTATGATCTTGAGGTTGATGCTTGTTCTCTTGTCAACCGTTTTAGCATGTTTACCTCACATTTACATGCTTGTTTCCATGATGTCCTTGATTGTGCTCAATTTATGTGCTTACATGCCATGCCACACCCCCTTGTCACTCCATATGCTATGCTTGATGATGACACTTGTTTGGTAAATCACCTTTCGAATGTTTGGTTTTGCTCTAACGCTAACCACATTTGTTTTTCGAAGTGTTTTTTGTACTTGCTAATTTTGAAGGAATCACAAGACGGCGACATCAGAGAGTGACCATTTCGAGCTTGACGATGATGAGTGCTTGGTGGTTGTCCACTTCTACACGGTGACGCCATCTCTTTCCCATGGTGATGAAGATCACGACGCGTGGACGGATCTCTCCCAAGGGGGGGGAGATGATGCGGAGCATCCCTCGTCCATCCACATGGACATGCCATCACCATCGCAAGCACCGAGAGGAGCAGTGACAAGAGCACGTGCACGCAACATCGACAACGAGGTCACTTCTTTCCTCTTCGGGTCTCGTTCGGAATCGTATATGAATTGGGTCCTACCTCCATCGGAGATGTTGTGCATTCTTAGGTACTTGGGAGATCATCACGAGGAAGCACGGAGGGAAACACCAAGTTCACCCGGAGACACACGGAGGAAGGAGAAGGAAGATGGGCATGAAGGAGTGGAGCCACTGCACACCCCGGGTGCCCGGCCCCTCCCTTTGGAGCTGCTGCCTTCACCCCGGGTGCCCGGGCCTTACTTCCCCGGGTGCCTGGCTCATGCCCCCAGCCGCCTGGCGCGCCCACGGGTGCTCGGGCCATCTACAACCGGCCCTACCCAGCCCGGGTGCCCGGCCCTTCGGCCCCGGGTGCCCGACCACCAACAGCCGCACCACCTCCGGGTACCCGGGCCTCTTTGCACCGGGTGCTCGGACCACTCCGCCAATGCCTGCTTGCAAGTTGGGGTTTTTGCCCTTGTAACCCTCTGATACAGAGCATCCCTCGACTACTCGCACCGACACTCCATCACCACCGCAAGCACCAAGTGGCCCAATGACAAGAGCACATGCACGCGCCATCGAGAACGATGTTGACTCTCTCCTCTTTGAGTTTCGTGCGGTTTCACATGAGAATTGGATTCTACAATCTTCGAAAACATTGTGCATGCTTAGGTACCAAGAAGATGATAGTGAGAAGGAGAAGACGGAGACTCAAGTGACCATGAAGCAAGGGAAAGAAGAGAAGGAAGGAGAGAAAGAGAAGAAGGAAGAAGGAGGAGAAGGGGCAAACCCCCCTGGACATCTCGGGTGCCCAGCCTCTACCTGGGCTGCGCCCCAGTCGGCCCCGAGTGCCCGGCCCCAAGGCCCCGGGTGCCCGGCCCCTCTCCTGGGCTTCGCCCAGCCGGCCCCGGGTGCCCGGCCCATGCCTAGCCGACCGCTGGAAGGCACCCCGAGTGTGCGGCCCCTCGCCCGCCTGCTCCTGACCTGGCCGGGTGGCCAGCCACTTCGCCCCCGGGTACCCGGTCCCGCCTGGGCGCGGCTCCCTGACCGGTCCGAGTGCCCGTTCGGTTCCACCCCGGGTGCCCGGACCCTTCCCCATGGCTACGCGTTTTCGGGACATTTTAGTCCTTTGTACCCCCCCCCCCTTTCCCTAAGTTTCGTCCCTAGCCTATATATATTTATCTCCTAGGCCATTTGGAAGGTTAGCAAAGATTAGACTAAACATTGTGAGCCTTTGCTCCTTGTATCCCCTCCTCTTAGGAGATCAAGCCCCCACCTAGGGAAGAATCCATTGGATTATCAAGGCCTCCTCTTGGAGAAGATCATCAAGACCTCACCTAGTGGGAAGAATTTACCAAGTGCTACTCTCCTTGTATTGATCTTGTAATCTTGTTGATCTCATGTATGCTACTCTAGTCGATGTGATATTTGGGTTTGTTTGAGAGTTGGTGTTCTTGAGTGTTTTCCTCCTTTTCCCCCTCCAAGTGTGAAAAGATCCTTCCTAGGGTTTGACCCTACAACATCTTGGTATCATGAGCAAGGTTTATTCACATCTTGGAGTCCCATCTCCCCATTTGCTAGCTTGATTTTGTTGTTTTTCGTCCAAATCCGAAAATCCCCACAAAAATAGCCCCAAAAATTTTTCTTGCAATTTGTTGGATCTTGTGGGATTTCGTCGTTTTGGTCCATGGATTTGATGTTTGGCAAGTGGATCTAGCCCCTCCCCAACAATCCCCACCCTTCCCACCACGAAATTCGCGGAATTTTGCGTTTTCCCCAATTTTTCCACCCACCCCGAAGAACACCGGGTGCCCGCACCTCATCCCCCGGGAACCTGCACCGCCCCCAGCCACCCCCGGGCACCCGCACTTGACACCCCCGGGTGCCCCCACCCCCCAAATCAGCCCACTACAAACACCATTTGGCCATAACTTCCACCTCCCAAGTCCGTTTTTCGCGTTCTTTAGCTCGTTTAGAAGCTCTTGACATCTCCCATCCACTCATCCCACTACCACCACCATTAGCCCCCATCCAAAAAATCGTCACAAAAACACCCACCTTCCGCATTTGACCGATTTTGTGTTGCCATTTGTGTTTCCTAAGGTGTTTCGGAGCGTGTGACATCTTCGTCACCATCATTGACTCGGAGTCATCTTCATTGCTAACCGTAAAAAAGGATGGTAACATCGACGACACTTACTCCTTACCTTGCTTTTGCATTGATAGCCCGAGCCACTTTGCGTCGCTTACCCATTGAGACTAGCAAGTTGAGAATTGCCGGGCCACGCTATTGTGCACCGTAGTGATCGTGTTATCATCTTAGTGCCATAAGTATCTCCCGTGCATATCATACATACTTGTCTCATATCTTACTCGGCTCAAGCATCAAGCATAGAGAGAAAAAAAAGAGAAGAAAAGCTTTTAAGCAAAAGAGGAGAAACAAAGAGCTTGTAAGCAATAGAGTGAGCCATTTGCATACCTATATCATCTTGGTCATCACATATATACCATAGTTGGGATTGAAGACGGCACGGTTCTCTCATAGGTAGGTGCACAAGCGTATCTTGCCCATTTGAGCAATCGAGCTTGTGTCTCTCGAGCATTCGCACAACAAGAGCATTTTCCGTGGTTGCACATTTTGAGCTCACTCCTTGGTTGTGCGGATCCCATCTCTCTTCCGTGCGTGTGCACCTAGTGATACCTTTGGGTTTGATCTATTTGCTTTACTTGCATTTTTGTGAACCTTCTCAACCTTATCGATATCTTGACTAACATTTGCTTGAAATTTTTGCCACCATCCTAACCGAGCTACTCCGTAAGCCTGTTACTTGTAGGTGTGAGAAACAAACCCGGTTCCAATTCTCCTATTGTGGCATTACATTGAGTGACACTTGTTACATCTTCAATCCTCGGAGAAGGTAACTTTGGTATTGTTCTCTCACTTGCCTACTTACCCCACTTGGTTATGATGGATAGGCCAAGCGCGTCGTCGAACCCACTTTTCGAGGAGCAAGGTGATGATTCCGGATATGTCTCCAAGAACCACTTCTTCATCGCGCAACGAGTGCTTCATCAAGAAAATGTCGCATTGGGTGAACGCTTGGAACAACTCGCCTCCGACCTTCGTCAAAACATCGATGACAAATTCAACACACAAATGGAAGAGCTCCACAACATGATCGTTCGACGCCCGTCTACCTCATCGGCTTCTTCAAGACGGTGCCACTCAAGTCACCATACAAGTCGGCCATCTTCGGACTACTCTTCTTATCATGCAAGTCCACCACGAGCTCTCCCTCCTTGACGTGATCATCATCAAGCTCAAGAAAATCCATTCCATGGCAATGGATTACAAGACCGAGTTCGAGCACGTGAACGGATGCGACACCAAGTCCCTCATGGAGCCATGGAGCAAGAGCAAATACCTCCACAAGTACCACATCAAGCCCCTCAAGACGGTGATGCACTTCGACAAGCACAAGAGCAATGTGAAGCACAAGCCCTCGATCGTGAAGCTCAAGCACTTGAAGCACAACAAGCTCTAAGCGAGGCCACTAGAGCCGTTGAAGTCCGCAACCGCCAAGTGCGAGAACAAGAGGAATCTCTTCGATGCAAGATACAAGAAGAAGCCGCCCGACGCGAAGAACAACAAGAAAGGCGCAACCAAGCGTGCATTCCTCGCCCTCCTCCAAGACAAGAGCGACACCAAGTGGAACAAGTGCTTCAAGACCCTCCTCCATGACAAGAGCGACTGATAGAGGCAAAGGTGTCCCGTCTTTCGATGAGATGGTTGCTATCGTTTTGGAGGAAGTCGACTTTGACGATCCGACTATGAACGTGCAAGGACGTCGCGCCTTAGAAATCGCTAAACCAACTCCGAGAGGTTATTGACCAAGCCGGAGCACGATCAACCTGACCACGAAGTTGCAGCTATGATGAACTTTAATCTAAACAAAACCCAAAGTCTAAACGATGCCCTAAGGGCTGTATATATGGAGGAAGAGGGGGGGGGTTTCGTGGCCCTTGGTGGAGGGGTCCGAAATCAACCCTATCTCTTGTTTCCCCACACATACAAACTCTAAAAATAGCCTATAGTTATGTATTTCGAAATTACATGGGCCTGGCCCAATAATAAAGGTGATGCAGCACCTAGAATAGCCTCGGGACGAAATTTATGAAGTGGCATCTTGTATATTTCGTCCAAGGCTTCATGCACCCATTATGGTGGCTTCAAAGTCCTGAAATCATCACTTGTAACTCTGTTCTTGTTCCCCTTGCGCATACCATCATCTCCATGCTTGTTCTTGCTCCAATGTTCATCCTTCTCCAAGCTAGGCCCTTCATTTGTAAGCAAAACAAATGTATCCAATTTAGGCAGCATCATATTCTCATGAACATTAGAACCATTACCAAGAAACGAAAGTACCTAGTAATTTAGTTGGCGTGCGCGAGCTCTAGTAATTGGTCCAGTATGCATAGCAGCAGGGGCTGTGGATGTAACAATGGTATTGATGTCCTCTTCATCCTCCCCTTCTTGAAATGAAGTCGTCCTCGACGGAAGTTCATCTTCCTCACCCAAATAAGGCTTCAAATCTGCAATGTTAAAAGTGGGACTAACCCCAAAATCTGCAGGTAGCTCAAGTTTATATGCTTTATCATTTATTTTCTCCAACACCTTAAGGGACCATCAGCATGTTGCATTAGCTTTGATTTGCGCAAATTAGGAAATCTATCCTTACGCAAATGTAAGCAAACAAGATATCCAGGTGCAAACACAACATGTTTTCTACCCTTATCTCCAGCAAGTTTATATTTAGCATTCATACGCTCAATGTTTTCCTTAGTTAACTCATGCATTTTTAAAATCAATTCAGCACGTTGTTTAGCATCAAAATTAACCTTCTCCGAAGATGGAAGAGGCAACAAATCAATTGGTGCACGATGTAGGAAACCATACACAACTTCAAAAGGGCACATCTTAGTAGCAGAATGCAATGAACGATTATAAGCAAATTCAATATGAGGCAAGCATTCCTCCCACATTTTCTTATTGTGCTTCAAAACAGCCCTAAGCATAGTAGACAATGTTCTATTGACTACTTCAGTTTGTCCATCAGTTTGGGGGTGACAAGTAGTACTAAAAAGCAATTTAGTCCCCAACTTAGCCCATTAACATCTCCAAAAGTGGCTAAGAAATTTTCTATCATGGTCTGAAACAATAGTATTTGGCACACCATGCAAGCGAATAATTTCACGAAAGAACAAATCAGCAACATTAACAGCATCATCGCTTTTATGACATGGTATAAAGTGTACCATTTTCGAGAATCTATCCACGACAACAAATATGCTATCCCTCCCCTTCTTTGTTTGAGGTAAACCTAAAACAAAGTCCATAGATATATCCTCCCAAGGAACACTAGGTACAGGCAAAGGCATATATAAACCATGAGGATTGAGTCGTGACTTAGCTTTTTGAAATGTAGTGTAGCGAGCAACAAAGCACGCAACATCCCGTCTCATCTTTGGCCAAAAGAAATGTGTAGCAAGTACGTCCTCCGTCTTCTTCACGCCAAAGTGTCCCATTAGTCCTCCTCCATGCGCCTCCTGCAACAACAAAAGATGAACGGACATAGCTGGAATGCATAGCTTGTTAGCACGAAACACAAATCCATCATTAATGACGAACTTGTTCCAAGTTGTTCCTTCTTTACAATTCTGCAATACATCTTTAGAATCAACATCATGCACATATTGATCTTTCATGGTCTCCAAACCAAATATTTTGAAGTCAAGTTGTGAAAGCATAGTATAGCGATGAGACAATGCATCAGCAATAACATTTTCTTTACCCTTCTTGTGTTTAATGACATAAGGAAAAGTCTCAATGAATTCAACCCATTTAGCATGTCTATGATTCAGTTTAGCTTGACTTTTAATATGTTTCAAAGATTCATGATCAGAATGTATAACAAATTCTTTGGGCCATAAATAATGTTGCCATGTTTCTAAAGTCCGAACAAGAGCATATAATTCTTTATCATAAGTAGAATAATTCAGACTAGGCCCACTCAATTTTTCAGAAAAGTATGCAACAGGTTTGCCATCTTGTAATAACACACCTCCTAATCCAATTCCGCTAGCATCACATTCAAGCTCAAAAGTCTTATTAAAATCAGGAAGTTGGAGTAAAGGAGCATGTGTCAACTTATCTTTCAACACCGTGAAGGCTTCTTCCTGTGCGGTACCCCAAACAAAAGGCACATCCTTCTTTGTAAGCTCATTGAGAGGTGCAGCAATGGTGCTGAAATCTCTCACAAAACGCCTATAGAATCCAGCGAGGCCAAGAAAACTCCTCACTTGTGTGACCGTTTTGGGCTGCGGCCAACTCTCAATAGCTTCAATCTTGGCTTTATCAACTTCAATTCCCTGTGGAGTAACAACATAGCCAAGAAAAGACACTCGGTCGGTGCAAAAGGTGCACTTCCCAAGGTTACCAAACAAACGTGCATCACGTAGAGCAATAAAAACAACACGTAAATGTTCCAAATGTTCCTCCAAAGATCTGCTATAAATCAATATGTCATCAAAGTAAACTACCACAAATCATCCAATGAAAGCACGTAAAACTTCGTTCATTAATCTCATGAAAGTACTAGGTGCATTAGTTAACCCAAAAGGCATGACTAACCACTCATATAATCCAAACTTAGTTTTAAATGTGTTTTCCATTCATCCCCCAATTTCATACGAATTTGATGGTATCCACTACGCAAATCAACTTTGGAGAATATTGTAGAGCCACTCAATTCATCAAGCATATCATCTAGCCTAGGAATAGGATGACGATAACGAATAGTAATATTATTAATGCCTCTACAATCAACACACATACGCGATGTACCATCCTTTTTCGGCACTAGAATAATAGGAACAGCACAAGGACTAAGGGATTCGCGTATATAACCTTTGTCGAGAAGCTCTTGTACTGACGCATAATCTCCTTCGTCTCCTCTGGATTGGTACGGTATGGCGCACGGTTTGGAAGTGAAGCACCGGGAATTAAGTCAATCTGATGCTCAATCCCTCGAATAGGCGGTAATCCCGGTGGCACATCTTGTGGAAAGACGTCAGCATACTCCTACAAAATGTTAGTGACAGCAGGAGGCAAAGAGGAAGGCACGTCCTCGAATGAAAATAATGCCTCTTTGCGCACAAAATCATAGCAAACAGATTTGCTAAAATCTAGCTCATCAATATCAGATTTAGTGGCAAGTAAACATGCACTTTTCAATTTAATTTCAGAAGCAACACTAGATGGTTTACTATTAGGCTTCATTTGTTGCTCAAATTCTTTTGCCACAATCTGATTTTCACTCTTATTTTTCTCTTGTTTTGCTTTATTAGCTCTATTAATATCATCTTTCAAAATGGACTCAGGAGTCATGGGAAGCAAATTAATATTTTTATCCTTATGAACAAGAGTATACTAATTGTTTCTACCATGGTGTACAGAATTTTTATCAAATTGCCATGGTCGACCAAGTAATAAGGAACATGCTTGCATAGGTACCACATCACAATCAACATAATCAACATATGTAGAGATACTAAAATGCACACGAACAGTACGTGTTACCTTAACCTTGCCGCTGTTATTGAACCATTGGATGTAGTAAGGATATGGATGTGGTCTTGTGGTGAGAGATAGCTTCTCCACCATCTCCATGCTAGCCAAGTTGTTGCAGCTCCCTCCATCTATGATGACGCGCACAGAACGTTCCTTCACAACTCCCTTTGTATGGAACAAATTATGCCTCTGATTTGCTCAGCTTGTGTAACCTGCACACTCAAAACACGTTGAGCAACTAAACATTCATACCTGTCAGCATCTTCAGGAGCCATGTATTGCGTCTCATGATCAGAATCATCTCCACCGTGTTCTTCATTTGTAATAAGGGCTAAAGTCTCCTCATCATAGTCACTAGCAGACTCATACCCACTATCCTCAGTAGCAATCATCACACACTGAGATTTTCATTCTCGCGCATAATGTCCTCTTCCCTTACAATGACGACAAATAATATCACTTGTGTGCCCTGTTGATGCCATGGACGAAGAAGAGCTCTGTGCAGGCCCGGCAGGTGCGCTCTTGGCACATAGTGGTGGTTGTGCCTGCTTTCTTGTATCACAGCTGGAGGTAGCAGTTGATGGAGGTGCTGGTGCAGTGGAAGTAGAGGATGCACGCGGTGTCCACGATGAAAGTCGACCTGCAGAAAAGTTAGTTCGCGCCAATGCTTGTCGATCCTGCACTTCACGTTCAGCTTTACTAGCAAGATGGAATAAACGAGTGATATTAGTATACTCCTTATAATCTAGAATGGTCTGAATCTCTCTATTTAATTCACCCATAAAACGTGCAAGCATAGCTTCATTCTCCTCAACAATACCACATCTAATCATGCCAGTTTGTAATTCCTGATAATATTCTTCTACATAATTTTTTCCTTGTCTTAAACGCTGCAATTTTTGAAGCAATTCACGTTGATAATATGGTGGAACCCAACGAGTATGCATAGCAGTTTTCAAAGCAGCCCAAGTAGTTGGAATAGGATATAATCTACAATGTTCAGACTAGCATACACATGCAAAACTAGTGAAAGCACAAGCAGCAGTAGCAACCCGTCTCTCCTGGGGATATTGTAAACATGTAAAACGTTGTTCAGTTTCTAACTCCCAAGTAAGATATATATCAGGAACATATCTACCCTCAAATGGTGGAATATTCAATTTCACTTTCGGAATATGGTCATTATCTCGTACCTGAGGTGGTGGTGCTGGCCTACCGTTGCGAATATATACCTGAGGTCGACCTGCTGGTGGTGGTGCTGGGGGCTGCACGTAGTTCTGATTTTGATCAACCTCATCCTCGTAATAGTCCTCCACCTCTGCAGTAACAGCAGGAGCTACAGAAGCACCACTAGCAGTAGCAGCGTCACTAGAATTTTGTCCTGGCTCAGTAGGAACACGTTGTGCTCGCCCTACTGTATCGCGGCGTAGAGCTGGTTGTGGGAGACGTTTGAGTAATTCATCAAACTTGGCCTACAACTTGGTGTCAATTGACTTCTCAATGTCATCCATCTTCTCCATTGCCTTTCCAAAGCTGGCCATCACGTCTTCCACCTGTTGACCCAACATTTGATGAAACTTATCATGAAGCTCCTTGTTCGTCATGTTCTCCCAGTCAATCTCGTCGACTTGTGTTCCTGCCATAGTTAGCAACAATAGAAACAGACAAGAATATGATCCTACAGACTACTGGAATATGGTGGTGGTGGGGTGTCACAAATCCGTCAAGCGAATCTCAAATTCTTACCAATTCTTACCCAGCAGCAGGTGGTGATTGGCAACCATTGTAGTGAAAACTCTCAAAGCTTGGATAGAGCGATTACCAGGGAGAGTCAAACAAACGACGTAGATGTATATGGAGCTGGGAAGGCTTATAATACGGTAGCAAAAAAGATCAGCAATAATCAATTCAAAGATGCAAAGTGGAATAAACGCTCAACGATGGTACTGTGCTGGTCCTAGGCTAGAACGTGCTAGAGACGCGAGCCTAGAACACTAACAAAATCACGGCGCTGCACGTAAACAAGGAAGAAGCACACTCTGGAATTCTTTTTTCGCTCTTTTTTTTGCGCTCTGCTTTTTTTTCGCTCCTCTTTTTTTTGCGAAAAATCACTATAATGGCGAGTGTCTCAAAACTCTTCCCATGTCAAACTAACAGGATGGACACGAATTTGTTTTTGACAATTTCTTTTCGGAAATCAGGGCAGCGACGATGAAAAAGTGCGACAAAAAATCACTACGATGGCGAGTGTCTCAAAACACTCCCTGGGACCTAAAAATAGGATAGCGAAAAAATATTTTTGGTCGCCGAAATTTTGGCCTAAAAACTGCCCGGGGGTCTCCAGACTCTTTTTTTTCGAAACCTACTCAGGCAAGGAAACAGGAATCGGAAATTAGATGGATCTCAAAAACAAACCTAATATGCAAGGAACTCGGATTGGTGGTGGATATATGGTGGTGGTATATGGCAGCGGTGGTGGTATATGACAGCGGTGGTAGTATATGGATATGGATCGGTGATGGTATATGGATACGGATTGGTGGTGGTATATGGATACGGATTCGGAGCGGTGGTGGTAGGTGGCACGGGCGATGATGATGGTGCGGTGGCGGCGTGACAACTTATGACCACAACTCGAAACTCTAAAAGACTAGACGCTAAGACCAGCAACTTGACGCGATGATGCAACCACGAATTCAACAAAGCCAAATACTGAAAAGACTATGCAAAGGCTCAGACTGGTTCGGATAGGATGAACTAACCCTATTTTTTTGGCTTTTTCGTGGACTATAGGTATGAAGAACAGACTCGATCTAAACTACGAAAACTGTAAAATCTCACCGAGCAACCTGGAAATCTGATACCACTTGATAGAGGCAAAGGTGTCCCGTCTTTCGATGAGATGATGGATATCGCTTTGGTGGAAATCGACTTTGATGATCCGACTACGAACGTGCGAGGACGTCGCGCCTTAGCAATCGCTAAACCAACTCTGAGAGGTTATTGACCATGCCGGAGCACGATCAACCTGACCACGAGGGTCTGTTTCCTGCGAGCAAACGAAGAACAAGCAAGAAACTGAGATTGCAATTCTGGATATTGCGAATATAAGATGAAAGCTTTATTGATCAAGTTGGGGTTCTGTAATGCCTTTGTCTGGTCGTTGAACACAAACGAAGTACGCAAAGTTGCAGCTATGGCGAACTTTTAATCTAAACAAAACCCAAAGTCTAAACGGTGCCCTAAGGGATGTATATATGGAGGAAGAGGGGGGAATTTCATGGCCCTTGGTGGAGGGGTCCGAAATCAACCCTATCTCTTGTTTCCCCACACACACGGACTCGAAAAATAGCCTATAGTTATGTATTTCGAAATTACATGGGCCTGGCCAAATAATAAGGTGATGCAGCACCTAGAATAGCCTAGGGACGAAATTTATGAAGTGGCATCTTGTATATTTTGTCCAAGGCTTCATGCACCCATTATGGTGGCTTCAAAGTCCTGAAATCATTACTGGTAACTCCGTTCTTGTTCCCCTTGCGCATGCTATCATCTCCATGCTTGTTCTTGCTCCAATGTTCATCCTTCTCCAAGCTAAGCCCTTCATTTGTAAGCAAAACAAATGTATCCAATTTAGGCAGCATCGTACTCTCATGAACATTAGAATCATTACCAAGAAACGAAAGTACCTAGTAATTTAATTGGCGTGCGCGAGCTCTAGTAATTGGTCCAGTATGTATAGCAGCAGGGGCTGTGGGTGTAACAATGGTATTGATGTCCTCGTCATGAAGAGCATGATCCGTGGACGGATCTTTCCCAAGGGGGGAAGATGATGCGGAGCATCCCTCGACTACTCGCACCGACACTCCATCACCACCGCAAGCACCAAGTGGCCCAATGACAAGAGCCACCAATGACAAGAGCCCGTGCACGCGCCATCGAGAACGAGGTAGACTCCCTCCTCTTTGAGTTTCGTTCGGTTTCACATGGGAATTGGATTCTACCATCATCGGAAACATTGTGCATGCTTAGGTACCAAGAAGATGATAGTGAGAAGGAGAAGACGGAGACTCAAGTGACCACGAAGCAACGGAAAGAAGAGAAGGAAGGAGAGAACGAGAAGAAGGAAGAAGGAGGAGAAGGGGCAAATCCCCCTGGACATCCCGGGTGCCCGGGTGCCTGGCCTCTACCTGGGCTGTGCCCCAGCCAGCCCCTGTGATAGGGGCAAAGGTGTCCCGATGTTTCGATGAGATAGCAATCGTTTTTGGTGGGAGTCAACTTTGACGATCCGACTACGAACGTGTGATGGCGTCGCGCCTTAGCAATCGCTAATCCAACTTCCGAGGGGTTATTGACCACACCGGAGCACGATCAACCTGACCACGAGGGTCTATTTCCTGCGAGCAAATGAAGAACAAGCAAGAAACTGAGATTGCAATTCTGGATACGCGAATATAAGATGAAAGATTTATTGATCAAGGTGGGGTTCTGTGACGCCTTTGTCTGGTCGTTGAACACAAAGGAAGTACGCGAAGTTGCAGCTATAGCGAACTTTTAATCTAAACAAAACTCAAAGTCTAAACGATGCCCTAAGGGCTGTATATATGGAGCAAGAGGGGGCAATTTCGTGGCCCTTGGAGGAGGGGTCCGAAACCAACCCTAACTCTTGTTTCCCCATACATACAGACTCTAAAAACAGCCTATACTTAAGTATTTTGAAAATACATGGGCCTGGCCCAATAATAACGTGACGCAGCACCTAGAATAGCCTGTAGACAAAATTCATGAAGTGGCATCTTGTATATTTCGTCCAAGGCTTCATGCAGTCCTTATGGTGGCTTCAAAGTCCTGAAATCATCACTTGTAACTTCGTTCTTGATCCCCTTGCGCATGCCATCAACTCCATGCGTGTTCTTGCTCCAATGTTCATCCTTCTCCAAGCTAGGCCCTTCATTTGCAAGCAACGAAAGTACCTGGTAATTTAATTGGCGTGCGCGAGCTCTAGTAATTGGTCCAGTATATGTAACAGTAGGGGCTGTGGGTGTAACAAATGTATTGATGTCCTCATCACCAAGGTGCCCGGCCCCAAGGCCCCGGGTGCCCGGCCCCTCTCCTGGGCTTCGCCCAGCCGGCCCCGGGTGCCCGACCCATGCCCAGCCGGCCGCTGGAAGGCACCCGGGGTGCCCGGACTTGGAGCCCCGGGTGCCCGGCCCCTCGCTCGCCTGCTCCTGACCTGGCCGGGTGCCCGGCCAATACACCCCCGGGTGCCCGGTCCCGCCTGGGCGCGGCTCCCTGACCGGTCCGGGTGCCCGGACCCTTCCCCTTGGCTACACGTTTTTAGGGACATTTTAGTCCTTTGTACCCCCCTTTCCCTAAGTTTCGTCCCTAGCCTATATATACTTATCTCCTAGGCCATTTGGAAGGTTAGCAAAGATTAGACTAAACATTGTGAGCCTTTGCTCCTTGTATCCCCTCCTCTTAGGAGATCAAGCCCCAACCTAGGGAAGAATCCATTGGATTATCGAGGCCTCTTCTTGGAGAAGATCATCAAGACCTCACCTAGTGGGAAGAATTTACCAAGTGCTACTCTCCTTGTATTGATCTTGTAATCATGTGGATCTCATGTATGCTACTCTAGTGGATGTGATATTTGGGTTTGTTTGAGAGTTTTGTTCTTGGTGTTCTTGAGTGTTTTCCTCCTTTAACCCCTCCAAGTGTGAAAAGATCCTTCCTAGGGTTTGACCCTACAACACCCTCTCCCTCTCATATTTCGCCCCTAGACTATAAGTACCCCCACCTAGCTCATTAGAGGGATATCTAAGAATAGAAACAAATTGGTGAGGACATCAATACCATTGTTACACCCACAGCCCCTACTGTTACATATACTAGACCAATTACTAGAGCTCGCGCACGCCAATTAAATTATCAGGTACTTTCGTTTCTTGGTAATGATTCTAATGTTCATGAGAATATGATGCTGCCTAAATTGGATACATTTGTTTTGCTTACAAATGAAGGGCCTAGCTTGGAGAAGGGTGAACATTGGAGCAAGAAAAAGCATGGAGATGATGGCATGCGCAAGGGGAACAAGAATGGAGTTACAAGTGATGATTTCAGGACTTTGAAGCCACCATAATGAGTGCATGAAGCCTTGGACGAAATATACAAGATGCCACTTCATAAATTTCGTCCAGAGGCTATTCTAGGTGCTGCGTCACCTTATTATTGGGCCAGGCCCATGTAATTTCGAAATACATAAGTATAGGCTATTTTTAGAGTCCGTATGTGTGGGGAAACAAGAGATAGGGTTAGTTTCGGACCCCTCCACCGAGGGCCAAGAAATTCACCCCCTCTTCATCCATATATACAGCCCTTACGGCACCGTTTAGACTTTGGGTTTTGTTTAGATTAAAAGTTCGCCATAGCTGCAACTTCGCGTACTTCCTTTGTGTTCAACAACCAGACAAAGGCGTCACAGAACCCCACCTTGATCAATAAAGCTTTCATCTTATATTCGCAATATCCAGATCGCAATCTCAGTTTCTTGCTTGTTTTTTGTTTGCTCGCAGGAAACAGACACTCGTGGTCAGGTTGATCGTGCTCCGGCATGGTCAATAACCTCTCAAAGTTGGTTTAGCTATTGCTAAGGCACGACGTCCTCACACGTTCGTAGTCGGATCGTCAAAGTCGACTTCCACCAAAGCGATATCCATCATCTCATCGAAAGATGGGACACATTTGCCTCTATCAAGTGGTATCAGATTTCCAGGTTGCTCGATGAGATTTTACAGTTTTTGGTAGTTTAGATCGAGTCGGTTGTTCATACCTACAGTCCACGAAAAAGCCACAAAAAAATTAGGGTTAGTTCATCATATCCGAACCAATCTGAGCCTTTGCATAATCTTTTTAGGGTTTTGCTTTGTTGAATTTGCGGTTCCGTCATCGTGTCTAGTTGCTGGTCTTAGCGTCTAGTCCTTTAGAGTTTCGAGTTCTGTCACAGTTTGTCACGCCGACGCCGCACCATCTTCATCGTTGTTGCCATATACCACCACCGCAGCCATATCCCACCAACGCTGCCTTATACCACCACCGCTGCCATATACCACCGATCCATATCCATATACCACCACCGCTATCATATACCACCATCGCTGCCATATCCTACCACCATATATCCACCACCAATCCGAGTTTTTAGGCCAGCCAGTTTTTAGGCCAAAATTTCGGCGACCGAAAATAGTTTTTCCCTATCCTATTTTTAGGTCCCCAGGAGTGTTTTGAGACATTCGCCATCATAGTGATTTTTTGTTGCACTTTTTCGTCGTCGCTGCCCTGATTTCCGAAAAAAATTGTCAAAAAATTTCGTGCCCATCTTGTCAGTTTGACCTTGGAAGAGTTTTGAGACACTCGCCATTATAGTGATTTTTTGCAAAAAAAAGAGCAGCGCAAAAAAAAGCAGCGCAAAAAAAAGAGCGAAAAAAAATTCAGAGTGTGTTTTTCCCTTGTTTAAGTGCAGCGCCGTGATTTTGTTAGTGTTCTAGGCTCGCGTCTCTAGCACGGTCTAGCCTAGGACCAACACAGTACCATCGTTGAGCGTTTATTCAACTTTGCATCTCTGAATTGATTATTGCTGATCCTTTTTGCTACCATATTATAAGCCTTTCCAGCTCCACATACATCTACGTCGTGTGTTTGACTCTCCCTGGTAATCGCTCTATCCAAGCTTTGAGAGTTTTGACTACAACGGTTGCCGATCACCACCTGCTGCTGGGTAAGAACTGGTAAGAATTTGAGTTTTGCTTGACAGATTTGTGACACCCACCACCACCACTTGTTAGTAGTCTGTAGGATCATATTCTTGTGTGTTTCTATTGCTGCTAACCATGCCAGGATCACAAGCCGACGAGATTGACTGGGAGAACTTAACGAACAAGGAGCTTCATGATAAGTTTCAGCAAATGATGACTGAACAGGTGCAAGATGTGCTGAACAATTTTGAAGAGGCCATGGAGAAGATCACTGGCCTTGAGAAGATGTTCGAAACAAAGCTCGATAACAGATTTACTGAACTGCTTGCGCATCTTCCACTGGCTGCACCTGCCGCACCTCTGCAACAACAACAACTACTACCTCCACGTCGCGAAACAGCCCTCCGCCGAGCGAGCCGTGTCCTTCTTCAGCCTGGTCAAACTATTGGTGCTGTTGTTGATACTTCTGTGGCTCCTGCTGCTAATGCAGAGGATGATTATGCGGGAGATTACGAGGATGAGGTTGATCAAAATCAGAACTACGTCCAACCACCAGCACCACAATCACCAGGTCGTCCACATGCAAATAATCACAATGGTAGGGCTGTCCCTCAGGTAAGAGATCATGACCATCTTCCTAAACGGAAATTGAATATTCCACCATTTGAGGGTAGATATGTTCCTGATATATATCTTACTTGGGAGTTAGAAACTGAATAAAGATTTACATGTTTACAATATCCTGAGGAGAGACGTCTTCCTGCTGCTGTTTGTGCTTTCACTAGCTTTGCATGTGTTTGGTGGTCTAAACATTGTAGATTATATCCTATTCCAGCTACTTGGGCTGCTTTGAAAACCTCTATGCGTACTCGTTGGGTTCCACCATATTATGGACGTGAATTGCTTCAAAAATTGCAGCGTTTGAGACAAGGAATTTTTTTTGTAGAAGAATATTATCAGGAATTACAAACTGGCATGATTAGATGTGGTATTGTTGAGGAGAATGAACCTATGCTTGCATGTTTTATGGGTGTATTAAATAGAAAGATTCAGACCATTCTAGAGTATAAGGAGTATACTAATATCACTCGTTTATTCCATCTTGCTTGTAAAGCTGAACGTGAAGTGCAGGATCGACAAGCATTGGCGCGAACTAACTTTTCTGCAGGTCGACCTTCATCATGGACACCGCGTGCATCTTCTACTTCCACTGCACCAGCACCTCCATTAGGTGCCACCTCCAGCCGTGATACAAGAAAGCAGGCACAACCACCACTATCTGCCAAGAGCGCACCTGCCGAGCCTACACAGAGCTCTTCTTCTTCCATGGCATCAACTGGGCACACAAGTGATATTATTTGTCGTCGTTGTAAGGGAAGAGGTCATTATGCGAGAGAATGCAAATCTCAGCGTGTGATGATTGCTACTGAGGATGGTGGGTATGAGTCCGCTAGTGACTATGATGAGGAGACGTTGGCTCTTATTACACGTGAAGAACACGGTGGAGATGATTCTGATCATGAGATGCAATACATGGCTCCTGAAGACGCTGACAGGTATGAATGTTTAGTTGCTCAACGTGTTTTGAGTGTGCAGGTCACACAAGTTGAGCAAAATCAGAGGCATAATTTGTTCTATACAAAGGGAGTTGTGAAGGAACATTCTGTGCGCATCATCATAGACGGAGGAAGCTGCAACAACTTGGCTAGCATGGAGATGGTGGAGAAGCTCTCTCTCACCACAGGACCACATCCACATCCTTACTACATCCAATGGTTCAACAATAGCGGCAAGGTTAAGGTAACACGTACTGTTCGTGTACATTTTAGTATCTCTACATATGCTGATTATGTTGATTGTGATGTGGTACGTATGCAAGCATGTTCCTTATTACTTGGTCAACCATGGCAATTTGTTAAAAATTTTGTCCACCATGGTAGAAACAATCAGTATACTCTTGTTCATAAGGATAAAAATATTACTTTTCTTCCTATGTCTCCTGATTCCATTTTGAAAGATGATATTAGTAGAGCTAATAAAGCAAAACAGGAGAAGAATAAGAGTGAAAATCAGATTGTGGCAAAAGAATTTTAGCAACAAATGATGCCTAATAATAAACCATCTAGTGTTGCTTCTGAAATTAAATTGAAAAGTGCATGTTTACTTGCCACTAAATCTGAAATTGATGATCTAGATTTTGGCACGTCCGTTTGCTATGCTTTTGTGTGCAAAGAGGCATTATTTTCATTCGAGGACGTGCCTTCCTCTTTGCCCCGTGCTGTCAATAACATTTTGCAGGAGTTCGCTGACGTCTTCCCACAAGACGTGCCACCGGGATTACCACCTATTTGAGGGATTGAACATCAAATTGACTTAATTCCCGGTGCATCACTACCCAACCGTGCACCATACCGTACCAATCCAGAGGAGACGAAGGAGATTATGCGTCAAGTACAAGAGCTTCTCAACAAAGTTTGTATACGCGAATCCCTTAGTCCATGTGTTGTTCCTATTATTTTAGTGCCAAAAAAGGATAGTACATCACGTATGTGTGTTGATTGTAGAGGCATTAATAATATTACTATTCGTTATCGTCATCCTATTCCTAGGCTAGATGATATGCTTGATGAATTGAGAGGCTCTACAATACTCTGCAAAGTTGATTTGCCTAGTGGATACCATCAAATTCGTATGAAATTGGGGGATGAATGGAAAACAGCATTTAAAACTAAGTTTGGATTATATGAGTGGTTAGTCATGCCTTTTGGGTTAACTAATACACCTAGTACTTTCATGAGATTAATGAACAATGTTTTACGTGCTTTCATTGGACCATTTGGGGTAGTTTACTTTGATGACATATTGATTTATAGCAGAACTTTGGAGGAACATTTGGAACATTTATGTGTTGTTTTTATTGCTCTCCGTGATGCACGTTTGTTTGGTAACCTTGGGAAGTGCACCTTTTGCACCGACCGAGTGTCTTTTCTTGGCTATGTTGTAACTCCACAGGGAATTGAAGTTGATAAAGCCAAGATTGAAGCTATCGAGAGTTGGCCGCAACCCACAACGGTCACACAAGTAAGGAGTTTTCTTGGCCTTGCTGGATTCTATAGGCGTTTTGTGAGAGATTTCTGGAGCATTGCTACACCTCTCAATGAGCTTACAAAGAAGGATGTGCCTTTTGTTTGGGGTACCACACAGGAAGAAGCCTTCACGGTATTGAAAGATAAGTTGACACATGCTCCTTTACTCCAACTTCCTGATTTTAATAAGACTTTTGAGCTTGAATGTGATGCTAGTGGAATTGGATTAGGAGGTGTGTTATTACAAGAGGGCAAACCTGTTGCATATTTTTCTGAAAAATTGAGTGGGCCTAGTATGAATTATTCTACTTATGATAAAGAATTATATGCTCTTGTTCGGACTTTAGAGACATGGCAACATTATTTATGGCCCAAAGAATTTATTATACATTCTGATCATGAATCTTTGAAACATATTAAAAGTCAAGCTAAACTGAATCGTAGACATGCTAAATGGCTTGAATTCATTGAGACTTTCCCTTATGTTATTAAACACAAGAAGGGTAAAGAAAATGTTATTGCTGATGCATTGTCTCGTCGCTATAATATGCTTTCACAACTTGACTTCAAAATATTTGGTTTGGAGACCATCAAAGATCAATATGTGCATGATGCTGATTTTAAAGATGTATTGCAGAATTGTAAAGAAGGGAGAACATGGAACAAGTTTGTCGTCAATAATGGATTTGTGTTTCGTGCTAACAAGCTATGCATTCCAGCTAGCTCTATTCATCTTTTGTTGTTGCAGGAGGCGCATGGAGGGGGATTAATGGGACACTTTGGCATGAAGAAGATGGAGGACGTACTTGCTACACATTTCTTTTGGCCAAAGATGAGACGGGATGTTGAGCGTTTTGTTGCTCGCCGCACTACATGTCAAAAAGCTAAGTCACGACTCAATCCTCATGGTTTATATATGCCTTTGCC
The DNA here is from genome assembly GCF_018294505.1 of Triticum aestivum. NCBI lineage: Eukaryota > Viridiplantae > Streptophyta > Magnoliopsida > Poales > Poaceae > Triticum > Triticum aestivum. The sequence goes on along the minus strand of NC_057810.1, from coordinate 385,901,349 downwards.
TGTTCCCAGTGTTCCTTGGGAGGACATATCTATGGACTTTGTTTTAGGTTTACCTCGAACAAAGAAGGGGAGGCATAGCATATTTGTTGTCGTGGATAGATTCTTGAAAATGGCACACTTTATACCATGTCATAAAAGCGATAATGCCGTTAATGTTGCTGATTTGTTCTTCCGTGAAAGTATTTGCTTGCATGGTGTGCCCAATACTATTGTTTCAGATCGTGATACTAAATTTCTTAGCCACTTTTGGAGATGTTTATGGGCTAAATTGGGGACTAAACTGCTTTTTAGTACTACTTGTCACCCCCAAACTGATGGACAAACTGAAGTAGTCAATAGAACATTGTCTACTATGTTTAGGGCTGTTTTGAAGAATAATAAGAAAATGTGGCAAGAATGCTTGCCTCATATTGAATTTGCTTATAATCGTTCATTGCATTCTACTACTAAGATGTGCCCTTTTAATATTGTGTATGGTTTCCTACCTCGTGCACCTATTGATTTGTTGCCTCTTCCATCTTCGGAGAACGTTAATTTTGATGCTAAACAACGTGCTGAATTGATTTTAAAAATGCATGAGTTAACTAAGGAAAACATTGAGCGTATGAATGCTAAATATAAACTTGGTGGAGATAAGGGTAGGAAACATGTTGTGTTTGCACCTGGAGATCTTGTTTGGTTACATTTGCGTAAGGATAGATTTCCTGATTTGCGCAAATCAAAGTTAATGCCACGTGCTGATGGTCCTCTTAAGGCGTTGGAGAAAATAAATGATAATGCGTAGAAACTTGAGCTGCCTGCAGATTTTGGGGTTAGTCCCACTTTTAACATTGCAGATTTGAAGCCTTATTTGGGCGAGGAAGATGAGCTTCCGTCGAGGATGACTTCATTTCAATAAGGGGAGGATGATGAGGACATCAATACCATTGTTACACCCACAGCCCCTACTGCTACATATAGTGGACCAATTACTAGAGCTCGCGCACGCCAATTAAATTATCACGTACTTTCATTTCTTTGTAATGATTCTAATGTTCATGAGAATATGATGCTGCCTAAATTGGATACATTTGTTTTGCTTACAAATGAAGGGCCTAGCTTGGAGAAGGATGAACATTGGAGCAAGAACAAGCATGGAGATGATGGCATGCGCAAGGGGAACAAGAACGGAGTTACAAGTGATGATTTCAGGACTTTGAAGCCACCATAATGAGTGCATGAAGCCCTGGATGAAATATACAAGATGCCACTTCATAAATTTCGTCCAAAGGCTATTCTAGGTGTTGCGTCACCTTATTATCGGGCGAGGCCCATGTAATTTCGAAATACATAAGTATAGGCTATTTTTAGAGTCCGTATGTGTGGGGAAACAAGAGATAGGGTTAGTTTCGGACCTCTCCACCAAGGGCCACGAAATTCACCCCTTCTTCCTCCATATATATACATCCCTTAGGGCATTGTTTAGACTTTGGCGTTTTGTTTAGATTAAAAGTTCGCCATAGCTGCAACCTCGCATACTTCGTTTGTGTTCAACGACCAGACAAAGGCATCACAGAACCCCACCTTGATCAATAAAGCTTTCATCTTATATTCGCAATATCCAGATTGCAATCTCAGTTTCTTGCTTGTTCTTCGTTTGCTCGAAGGAAACAGGCTCTCGTGGTCAGGTTGATCATGCTCCGGCATTGTCAATAACCTCTCGGAGTTAGTTTAGCGATTGCTAAGGCGCGACGTCCTCGCACGTTCGTAGTCGGATCGTCAAAGTCGACTTCCACGAAAGCGATATCCATCATCTCATTGAAAGACGGGACACCTTTGCCTCTATCACCGTTCTTGTTCCCCTTGTGCATGCCATCATCTCCATGCTTGTTCTTGCTCCCATGTTCATCCTTCTCCAAGCTAGGCCCTTCATTTGTAAACAAAACAAATGTATCCAATTTAGGTAGCATCATATTCTCATGAACATTAGAATCATTACCAAGAAACGAAAGTACCTGATAATTTAATTGGCGTGCGCGAGCTCTAGTAATTGGTCCAGTATATGTAGCAGTAGGGGCTGTGGGTGTAACAATGGTATTGATGTCCTCATCATCCTCCCCTTCTTGAAATGAAGTCGTCCTCGCCGGAAGCTCATCTTCCTCACCCAAATAAGGCTTCAAATATGCAATGTTAAAAGTGGGACTAACCCCAAAATCTGCAGGCAGCTTAAGTTTATATGCATTGTCATTTATTTTCTGCAACACCTTAAAAGGACCATCAGCACGTGGCATTAACTTTGATTTGCGCAAGTCAGGAAATCTATCCTTACGCAAATGTAACCAAACAAGATCTCCAGGTGCAAACACAAGATGTTTTCTACCCTTATCTCCAGCAAGTTTATATTTAGCATTCATACACTCAATGTTTTCCTTAGTTAACTCATGCATTTTTAAAATCAATTCAGCACGTTGTTTAGCGTCAAAATTAACCTTCTCCGAAGATGGAAAAGGCAACAAATCAATAGGTGCACGAGGTAGGAAACCATACACAATTTCAAAAGGGCACACCTTAGTAGTAGAATGCAATGAACGATTATAAGCAAATTCAATATGAGGCAAGCATTCTTCCCACATTTTCTTATTATTCATCAAAACAGCCCTAAGCATAGTAGACAATGTTCTATTGACTACTTCAGTTTGTCCATCAGTTTGGGGGTGATAAGTAGTACTAAAAAGCAGTTTAGTCCCCAATTTAGCCCATAAAAATCTCCAAAAGTAGCTAAGAAATGTAGTATCATGATCTGAAACAATAGTATTGGGCACACCAAGCAAGCGAATAATTTCACGAAAGAACAAATCAGCAACATTAATGGCATCATCGCTTTTATGACATGGTATAAAGTGTGCCATTTTCGAGAATTTATCCACGACAACAAATATGCTATCCTCCCCTTGTTTGTTCGAGGTAAACCTAAACAAAGTCCATAGATATATCCTCCCAAGGAACACTAGGTACAGGCAAAGGCATATATAGACCATGAGGATTGAGTCGTGACTTAGCTATTTGACATGGAGTGCAGCGAGCAATAAAACGCTCAACATCCCGTCTCATCTTTGGCCAAAAGAAATGTGTAGCAAGTACGTCCTCTGTCTTCTTCACGCCAAAGTGTCCCATTAATCCCCCTCCATGCGCCTCCTGCAACAACAAAAGACCAATAGAGGTAGATGGAATGCATAGCTTGTTAGCACGAAACACAAATCCATCATTAACGATGAACTTGTTCCATGTTCTCCCTTCTTTACAATTCTACAATACATCTTTAAAATCAGCATCATGCACATATTGATCTTTGATGGTCTCCAAACCAAATATTTTGAAGTCAAGTTGTGAAAGCATAGTATAGCGACAAGACAATGCATCAGCAATAACATTTTCTTTACCCTTCTTGTGTTTAATAACATAAGGGAAAGTCTCAATGAATTCAACCCATTTAGCATGTCTACGATTCAGTTTAGCTTGACTTTTAATATGTTTCAAAGATTCATGATCAGAATGTATAACAAATTCTTTGGGCCATAAATAATGTTGCCATGTCTCTAAAGTCCGAACAAGAGCATATAATTCTTTATCATAAGTAGAATAATTCATACTAGGCCCACTCAATTTTTCAGAAAAATATGCAACAGGTTTGCCCTCTTGTAATAACACACCTCCTAATCCAATTCCACTAGCATCACATTCAAGCTCAAAAGTCTTATTAAAATCAGGAAGTTGGAGTAAAGGAGCATGTGTTAACTTATCTTTCAATACCGTGAAGGCTTCTTCCTATGCGGTACCCCAAAAAAAGGCACATCCTTCTTTGTAAGCTCATTGAGAGGTGCAGCAATGGTGCTGAAATCTCTCACAAAACTCCTATAGAATCCAGCAAGGCCAAGAAAACTCCTCACTTGTGTGACTGTTTTGGGCTCCGGCCAACTCTCAATAGCTTCAATCTTGGCTTTATCAACTTCAATTCCCTGTGGAGTAACAACATAGCCAAGAAAAGACACTCGGTCGGTGCAAAAGGTGCACTTCCCAAGGTTACCAAACAAACGTGCATCACGTAGAGCAATAAAAACAGCACGTAAATGTTCCAAATGTTCCTCGAAAGTTCTGCTATAAATCAATATGTCATCAAAGTAAACTACCACAAATCGTCCAATAAAAGCACGTAAAACTTCGTTCATTAATCTCATGAAAGTACTAGGTGCATTAGTTAACCCAAAAGGCATGACTAACCACTCGTATAATCCAAACTTAGTTTTAAATGATATTTTCCATTCATCCCCCAATTTCATACAAATTTGATGGTATCTACTATGCAAATCAACTTTGGGGAATATTGTAGAGCCACTCAATTCACCAAGCATATCATCTTGCCTAGGAATAGGATGACGATAATGAATTGTAATATTATTAATGCCTCTACAATCAACACACATACGCGATGTACCATCCTTTTTCGGCACTAAAATAATAGGAACATCACAAGGACTAAGGGATTAGCGTATATAACCTTTGTCGAGAAGCTCTTGTACTTGACGCATAATCTCCTTCGTCTCCTCTGGATTGGTACGGTATGGTGGACGGTTGGGTAGCGATGCACCGGGAATTAAGTCAATTTGATGTTCAATCCCTCGAATAGGTGGTAATCCCGGTGGCACGTCTTGTGGGAAGACGTCAGCGAACTCCTGCAAAATGTTAGTAACAGCAAGGGGCAAAGAGGAAGGCACGTCCTCGAATGAAAATAATGCCTCTTTGCACACAAAAGCATAGAAAAGAGATGTGCTAAAATCTAGCTCATCAATATCTGATTTAGTGGCAAGTAAACATGCACTTTTCAATTTAATTTCAGAAGCAACACTACATGGTTTATTATTAGGCTTCATTTGTTGCGCAAATTCTTTTGCCACAATCTGATTTTCACTCTTATTCTTCTCCAGTTTTGCTTTATTAGCTCTATTAATATCATCTTTCAAAATGGAATCCGGAGTCATAGGAAGCAAAGTAATATTTTTATCCATATGAACAAGAGTATACTAATTGTTTCTACCATGGTGTATAGAATTTTTATCAAATTGCCATGATCTACCAAGTAATAAGGAACATGCTTGCATAGGTACCACATCACAATCAACATAATCAGCATACGTAGAGATACTAAAATGCACATGAACAGTATGTGTTACCTTAACCTTGCCGCTGTTGTTGAACCATTGGACTACTTAAGGATGTGGATGTGGTCTTGTGGTGAGAGAGAGCTTCTCCACCATCTCCATGCTAGCCAAGTTGTTGCAGCTCCCTCCGTCTATGATGACGCACACAGAACGTTCCTTCACAACTCCCTTTGTATGGAACAAATTATGCCTCTGATTTTGCTCAGCTTGTGTGACCTGCACACTCAAAACACGTTGAGCAACTAAACATTCATACCTGTCAGCGTCTTTGGGAGCCATGTATTGCGTCTCATGATCAGAATCATCTCCACCGTGTTCTTCACGCGTAATAAGAGCCAACGTCTCCTCATCATAGTCACTAGCGGACTCATACCCACCATCCTCAGTAGCAAGCATCACACACTGAGATTTGCATTCTCTTGCATAATGACCTGTTCCCTTACAACAACGACAAATAATATCACTTGTGTGCCCAGTGGATGCCATGGAAGAAGAAGAGCTCTGTGTAGGCCCAGCAGGTGCGCTCTTGGCAGATTGTGGTGGTTGTGCCTGGTTTCTTGTATCACGGCTGGAGGTGGCACCTAATTGAGGTGCTGGTGCAGTGGAAGTAGAAGAGGCATGTGGTGTCCACGATGAAGGTCGACCTGCAAAAAAGTTAGTTCGCGCCAATGCTTGTCGATCCTGCACTTCACGTTCAATATTACAAGCAAGATGGAATAAACGAGTGATATTAGTATACTCCATATACTCTAGGATGGTCTGAATCTCTCTATTTAATCCACCCATAAAACGTGCAAGCACACATCTAATCATGCCAGTTTGTAATTCCTGATAATATTCTTCTACAGAATTTTTCCTTGTCTCAAACGCTGCAATTTTTGAAGCAATTCATGTTGATAATATGGTGGAACCCAACGAGTACGCATAGCAGTTTTCAAAGCAGCCCAAGTAGCTGGAATAGGATATAATCTACAATGTTCAGACCACCAAACACATGCAAAGCTAGTGAAAGCACAAACAGCAGCAGGAACACGTCTCTCCTCGGGATATTGTAAACATGTAAATTGTTGATCAGTTTCTAACTCCCAAGTAAGATATATATCAGGAACATATCTACCCTCAAATGGTGGAATATTAAATTTCAGTTTAGGAAGATGGTCATGATCTCGTACCTGAGGGAGAGCCCTACCATTGTGATTATTTGCATGTGGACGAACTGGTGGTTGTGGTGCTGGTGGTTGCACATAGTTCTGATTTTGATCAACCTCATCCTCGTAATCTCCCGCATAATCATCCTCAGCCCCAGCAACAGGAACCACAGAAGTATCAACAGCAGCACCAACAGTTTGGCCAGGCTGAAGAAGGACACGGCTCGCTCGGCGGAGGGCTGTTTCGCGACATGGAGGTAGTTGTTGTTGTTGTTGCAGAGGTGCGGCAGGTGCAGCCGGTGGAAGACGCGCAAGCAGTTCATTAAATCTATTATTGAGCTTTGTTTCGAACGTCTTCTCAAGGCCAGTGATCTTCTCCATGGCCTCTTTAAAATTGTTCAACAAATCTTGCACCTGTTCAGTCATCATTTGATGAAACTTATCATGAAGCTCCTTGTTTGTTAAGTTCTCCCAGTCAATCTCGTCGGCTTGTGATCCTGGCATGGTTAGCAGCAACAGAAACACACAAGAATATGATCCTACAGACTACTAACAAGTGGTGGTGGTGGGTGTCACAAATCCGTGAAGCAAAACTCAAATTCTTACCAATTCTTACCCAGCAGGAGGCAGAACACCGACAGTGTCCTATCATGTTTCGGCTATATAGCTACTGTTCGACATCAACATCACCACCGCTCATCTTCGCCAAGGATTTGTCATGGCCAACAACCTCCGTGCTTGTAAACGACTACCGCAGTGGTAACCTCGACGACATCTTTGTCTTTCCATGCCATTCGCATTGATAACCACATAGCCTTACTTTTGCGTTGCTTACCCATCGAGACTAGCCTTTGAGTATTGCCGACAACATGACTTGTGCACATTAGTGATCTACTCCCCATAGCATACATACCATATCATAGTGGTGCATATCTTGGTATCATCTTTTGTGTCACAAAGTTGTCATCGCATACACAATTGCTATCTTGGTTCGTGAAGTTTTGCATGAGAAAATAGCTCAAAAGTGAAAGAGCCAAACAAGATTCTAAGCAAGAAGGAAAGATAAGCAAAGATATTATAAGCAAGAACCGTAGCATCATACTACATTAAGATTGTCATATCCTTGGATCATACCATCGGAATATCATACATATAGCATACTTGGGATAGAAGTCATTGATTTTTGCCTAGTAGGTTGTGCACAAGTTCCGTATCCGCCTAATGTGCAATCTTGCGAGCGTCTCTCTAGTGTTGTGCAACAAGAGCATTTTCGTGGTCTCCACATTTTGGTTCATCCCTTGGTTGCACGACCCCACTTATCTATATGCGTGTGTGTTTCTATGTACCACACCTTGCTATTGGTCTACTTGTTGCATTTGCAAATTTGTGAATCTTTTCTTACATTATTGAAACTCACTAACAATTGCATCAAATTTTGTGCCACCATCCTAATCGAGCTCCACCATAAGCTTTTATTTGTGTAGGTGTGAGAACCGACAAGAATTGGTACCAATTGTCCTATTTCCTTGTCCACATTTAAGTGATCATTGATCGATCTTCAACATCGGTCAAGGTACATTTGGTATAAGTTCTTCTCTTTCTCCCACTCACATATTTGTTTGGAATGATGGATAGGACAAGTTCTTCTACCAACCCACTCTTCATTAAACAAGATGACGACATGTCATCCTACGTCACCAAGAGCCACCTCTTCGGTGCACAACGAGCTTTGCATCAAGAACAACAAGCAATGATCGACCGCATAGACAATCTCGCCACCCACTTTTGACTCTCCGAGCAACGAACAAGAGACTACTTCAACAACAAGCTCGACGCTCACAAAGAAGAGAACGATGCAAGAACGGACGAGATCCGTGCCTTGTTGGTGAACCACCATTATTCCACTTCTTCATTCTCAAAATGGAGTCGTTCAAGTCGACACACCGACGACACCCTCTCCGGCTCAAGTACACCGACATCAAACACTCTACGTCGAGCCGCGCGTCAAGACCGCCAAGCAACTCACAATCCTCTACACGACAATCATCTACAAGACCACGTCGACGAGCAAGCACATCGACATCATCTACACCAAGTCCCTCTTGTACAAGCTCAAGTACGACAACATCAACGTCACCAAGAGGAAGAGTGAGCGCGATAACATCAAGACGAACAAGATGGCGAGGCTCAACGTCTTCAACAACAACAACGTGAAGCACAAGCTCTTAAGCTGCAACGTGCCCTGAAAGAATCAAGTCGAGCCATTGCCAACCGCAACCGAGATTGGAGCAATCAAGAGGAAGCACTTTGCGAAGAAATTCAAGAGCGAAACTACCACCTAAGAGTGCATCGTCAAGTTCCTCAAGCTCCTCCAGAAGCTCGACAAGCTCCTCACAACCTCAAGTTCAACAAGAGCAAGATGACTATGGAAATCTCCCACGCCAAGAGCAACATGAGGTTGATAATCCTCCACATCAATGGAGTCATCATCACCCTCGACCCCAACACAATGAAGAGCAATGCTATGGCAAGCTCAAGTTCACCATGCCCAAGTTCAATGGAAGCAATTATCCCGAAGAATACCTCTCATGGGCATTGAAGGTCGACAAAATTTTCCGTTTGCACAACTATGAGGAAGAGAAGAAGATCACTATGGCATCACTTGAGTTCCAAGACTATATGCTCATATGGTGGGAACAAGTCCTTGAGTGCCGTGAAGCAAGAGGTGAACCACCTATCACCACTTGGGCTCAAATGAAGGAAGTCATGCGAGCATGTTTTGTGCCAACCTACTACAACTGCGATCTCTTCAAAAAGCTACAACTCCTCAAGCAAGGAACAAAGAGTGTTGAAGAATACTACAAGGAAATGGAGATTGCCATGATTCGAGCCAATGTCACGGAAGATGATGAGAAAACAATGGCACATTTCTTGAATGGTCTCAATCATCCCATCAAGAAGATTGCCGACTTCCAACCCTACTCCAACCTCATTGAGCTCGTGCATCAAGCTACAAAAGCGGAACGTTAGGTGCAAGATGACTTCAAGTACGCCAAGTACTCATCCAAGACATACGGTTTCTCCAACATCCAATCTTCAACAACTCCTCCAACATCTACGTCAACCAAACCTTCTCCAAGCAATGACGACAAGTCAAGTTTCAAGAAACCTTCATCAAGTTCAAGTCGTCTTCCTCCTACTACAAGCAACTTCAAGTCGCGTGCTTCATCATCTACTCCGACCGATGAGACCATCAAGACAAGCTCCTTCAAGTGTTTCACTTGCGGCGGCCGAGGCCACAAGTCCTATGAATGCACAAACAAGCGCACCATGATCCTCAACGACGATGGCACCTACGACTCCATGAGTGATGAGGAGATGGAAGCTCTTGAGCAAGTGGCCATGCACCGGCGCGTGAATGAGGATGAAGATGATCAAGTCTTTTGTTATGAGGATTCGAGCCCCGCTCTCGTTGTCTCCAAGGTCTTGACTCTTCAACATCAAAAAGAAGAAGACCAACAATGCCACATCTTCCACACAAAGGCTAGCAGCAATGAAAGGTCCGTCAAGGTCATCATCGATGGAGGTAGTTGTCGCAACTTGGCAAGCGAAGAACTATGCTCCAAGCTTAAATTGGTCAAGAGGAAGCACCCACACCCCTACTAGGTTCAATGGCTAAGTGACTCCGGCACTATACGAGTCGAGCATACGGTCCAAGTCTCCTTCAAAATTGGTGCTTATGAAGACACTTTGGACTGTGATGTGGTCCCAATGACCGTTTGCCACCTCCTTCTTGGTCGACCATGGCAATTCGACCGTGGTGTCATCCACAATGGGCGCACCAATCACTATAGCTTCAAGATGAAAGGGAAGGAATACGTGCTACGACCTATGTCTCCTAGTCAAGTGATAGTCGACAAGCAAGCCAACCATCCTGGAGAGAAGAGTGAGAAAGTGATCCACCCAAAAGAAAGTGAGAGCCACAAACCAAACTTGAGCGACTCTTCACCTAGAGAGAAAAATCTCATCCTATTTGCCACCAAAAGTGAGATGAGAGAAGTATGTGAGAACCCATCAGGTGTGATGCACTTTGTCCTTGTGTGCAATGATGGAGAACCAAAAACTAACACCATTCACGAGCTACCTTTGGTGTTTCAATCTCTTTTACAGGAATTTCAAGATGTTTTTCCCGATGAGCTACCTCCGGGTCTACCTCCTCTTCGAGGAATTGAGCATTGAATCGACCTCATTCCCGGAGCGCCACTTCCAAACAAAGCCCCATACCGTGTCAAAGCCCCATACCGTGTCAATTGTCATAAGTGGTTTTCTTGGGTTTCGTTGTATCTTCCAAGGGTGTCCATGTTGATGAAACTAAGATTAAGGCAATTAAAACTTGGCCCCAACCCACCAATTTGCAAAAAGTGCGAAGTTTTCTTGGTCTTGCAGGATTTTATCGCTGCTTTGTGAAAAACTTTAGCACAATTGCCGCTCCTTTGCATGCTTTGAGTAAGAAGAATACTCCTTTCGTTTGGGGATCTTTGCAATCCACCGCTTTTGATGAGCTCAAGTCTTTGCTTACTCATGCTCCGATTCTTGCTTTGCCCAACTTTGAGAAAACTTTTGAGGTTCATTGTGATGCAAGTGGTACCGGAATTGGCGGAGTTTTGATGCATGAAAAACGAGCCATTGCTTATTTTAGTGAAAAACTCTCCGGTGCTCAACTTAACTATCCCATCTATGACAAAGAATTGTATGCTTTAGTGCGTGTCCTACATGTTTGGGAACATTACCTTAGACCTCATGAGTTTGTCATCCATACCGATCATGAAACGCTTAAGTACTTAAAAGGTCAAACTAAGTTGAACAAGCATCATGCAAAATGGAGTGAATTTATTGAATCTTTCCCATATGTGATCAAGTACATTAAGGGTAAAGAAAATGTGGTTGCGTATGCGCTTTCACGCATATGCACGCTTGTCACTAAACTTGAGTTGAATGTTATTGGTTTTGAGCACATCAAAGACGTATATGCTAATGATCCATCTTTTGCTATTCCTTATGCTAAATGTTTGACGCATACTTCTTGGGAACAATATTATTTCAAGGATGCATATCTTATGAGAGCTAACATACTATGCATTCCCGAGTCTTCTCTTCGTTTGCTCCTTTTGCAAGAGGCTCATGGAGGCGGACTCATGGGACACTTTGGACGCGACAAGACGTTCGTTACGCTCTCCAAGAACTATTATTGGCCCAAGATGTTCCATGACGTCTCACGCTTCACCACCCGATGCTCTACATGTCGCAAAGCTAAGTCTAAAGCTCAATCTCATGGTCTTTACATGCCTCTTCCTATTCCTTATCAACCTTGGGAAGACATTAGCATGGATTTTATACTTGGTTTGCCTAGAACTCATAATGGAAAAGATTATGTGTTTGTTGTTGTGGACCGGTTTTCTAAGATGGCACATTTCATTCCTTGCAACAAGATAGACGATGCTTCACATATTGCCAATCTATTTTGTAGGGAAATCTTGCGACTTCATGGAGTGCCAAAGACAATTGTCTCAGACCGCGACGTCAAGTTCTTGAGTTAATTTTGGAAGACCCTATGCGCCAAGGTCGGCATCAAGCTATTATTCTCTTCGGCATATCATCCTCAAACCGACGGCCAAACGGAGGTGATGAACCGTACACTCTCCACTCTACTTTGTGTGTTGATCAAGAGGAACATCAAGGAGTGGGAAGAGTGTCTACCCATCGCCGAGTACGCCTACAACCGCGCAAGACATTCGACGACCGGCAAGTCCCCTTTCGAGGTCGTCTACGGCTTCAACCCATTGTTCCCATTGGACATTCTACCTCTTCCTCTACAAGAGAGAACCAACCTCGACGCAAGTGCTCGTGCAAGCTACATCAAGAAGATGCATGAAGATACAAGGCACACCATCGAGTGACAAGTACAACGACTAGCGACCAAGCTCAACGTCAACAAGCAAGCCATGGTCTTCAACATTGGTGATCTAGTGTGGCTACACCTTCGCAAGGACTGGTTCCCCAACGAACGCAAGTCCAAGCTTCTCCCTAGAGCCGATGGACCTTTCAAGGTGCTAGCACGCTACAATGACAACGCCTACAAGATCGACCTACCTCGAGACAAGTACAATGTGAGCGACATCTTCAACGTCAAGGACCTCGCACCCTACCATGGAGATGAAGTTTTTGATCCGAGGTCGGATCTCTCCCAAGGGGGGGGGAGATGATGCAGAGCATCCCTCGCTCATCCCCACAGACGCATCTACATCTCCTTCAACACCATGTGGACCCATGACTCGAGCCCGCTCTAAGGCTATCGAAGATAAGGTGAACTCGCTCCTCTCCGAAATCCCTCTTCCTACCCACGAGACATGGCTACTACCTCAGACGGAAACTCTGTGTGTGATCAGGTACAACGCTAAAGAAGAAGCGACAGGCGTCAACTTTTTGCTCAGCCCGGAACCTGGCCCGGAACTTCCGGCCCCCGGAACTTCCGCCCTGCCCAGAACTTCCGGCCTCCTTCGACATCGACCACCCCGGGTATGCCAACTTTCTGCTTAGCTCGGAACCTGCCCGGAACCTGGCCCGGAACTTCTGGCCCCCGGAAGCCAGCCCTGCTTCACCCGCGCCAACTTTCGGCTTAGGCCGGACCCTGCCCGGAACCTCCGGTGCCCGGAACTTCCAGCCGTGCCTGCGCACAGCCTCTTGGGTCGAGGCCCATGTACCCTTCCGCCCCGTAGACTATATATACTCCCTCATCCCGTACGTTTTAGGGTTAGCATTGGTTTAGCTCATATTTGTGTGAGAGCCTTGCTCATCCACTTGGTTACTTCTCCTCGGAGCTCACGACCTCTTCGGAGAAGATCCCCCAAGCGGATGTAAGACCCCTTTCTAGGGAAGATCATCAAGAGCTCCGTACGGAGAAGAACGGTTCCTTTGTATCCTTACCTTTGTTGATTGTGGATCATATGTTACTCTATGTGTTCGGTGATCTAGCACTCATGTGATTGATTCCTTGTTGGTTTTGTGATTCTCTCTTGTTTTCCCCGCGTTTTCCCCTTTGTGCTTCCGCGTGTTCTTCGTGATTCCCCGTAGGATCCACTCCAAACGTGAAAGATCGTCCACCTAGGGTTCCACCCTACATCAGAGAATGTGTGCGCGGTAGCACAAAGGCACACCTAGTGTTTGTGTGTGTGTGTGTGCGTGTGTGTGTGTGTGTGCGTGTCTGTGCGTGTGTGTGTGTGTGTGTGTGTTTCGGAGAGAAGCAAGTAGATAGATTACTATCAAGATCGAGGTGCCACCCTACTCCTTCGGTGTTGGGTAGTGTGTGTGTGTGTTTGAGAGAGAAGCCAATAGATAGATTAGTATCAAGATCGAGGTGTCACCCTACTCCTTCGGTGTCGGGAAGTGTCTGTGGGGGGGGGGGGTGGGGGCAGTGACACTTAGATATAGGGAGAAGGAATTTGTATGACACATATCTATATTAAGTGATAGGTAAATAGCCTGTGTGCGAGGCATACTGAAAGCATCACAGAGATAAAAAAGCGGTGTGCATGCAAGTGCCAGAAAAAAATTGAAGAGAGAAACAATGTCTACACGTGTGTGTGTGTGTGTGAGAGAGAGAGAGAGAGAGAGAGAGAGATAGATAGAGAGAGAGAGAGAAAGAAATCTCAAAACAAAAGGTTCTCTGCTGGATCCCATCGCATGTATTCATATGGTTCCGGGACTCAAAAGATGACAGAGGTTTTGGCCTTCAAGTCAATAATAACCTCCGTCGTCTTTTTAGTCCCGGAACCATATGAATACCTACAATGGGATCTAGCTCGAGTTAACCATAGGCATATGTGTGCGAGACATAATTATACTTTGAGACATTAGTGGCGGTGGGTGGACGGAGTTAAAGGGGCGTGCGTGTTCGACAGAGAGAACGTGTGTGTTTCTGTGTGAGAGACTTGTAGGACGGGGTAGAAAGATGAATTCTAACCTTTAAGGAGGGAGAAAATGCATGAAGTGTGCGTGTGTGATTCCGATGCCCATGGAGAAATGAGATATGTATGCGTGTGAGAGAGATTGCACAATTCATTCACGTATCACTATCTAGCAATCGTGTACATGCATCGCTTTAACATAAATCAATATCTTCTTCATATAGTGGCCAAAGATACAATATCGATTAAACGCTATAAAGATTGGACAGTCACATATCACATTTTTTCTTCTAAATAATCCTTTTCAATTTTGCATGCCAAAGTTACATTGATGTTTCTTCAAACAACTAATGTAGCTATCATGTACATGCACCATTGTCAGTCTTGCATTCAGATTCATTAGTATTTGATGATTTGAGGTTCTATTATGAAGTAATATATGTAATATTCATATATGAATTCAACAAGTATGCAAAATTATGAAATGGAGGCTATGTAATCATATGAGGTAACACTTTTAAGTAGCGGCCTACAATATCCATTTATTTTGTGTGACTACAATATCCATTTTCTTTTTGTGCGCCTCTACAATAACACGTTATTGCATTATGTTTAAAGTAAATAAGCAATTCCACTAAATTATATATTTACACGAGAAATACATAGGCTGAGTGTTTGCTCCCTTTTTTGTGAACGCACGTCTACACCCGTACGATTGGCCGCGCCCGTGTGAACGTCCAAGTTATCAGTGCATCATCCCGAGTTATTATCTTTTTTCTGGGGTGGACTTCACACCAGTTATTAACTGTTGACGTGTGCCCCGTGTACACAGTCTCGCATGACCTTCCCGCTAGCATTGTCCAAAACTAGTTGAAACTGGATACAAATGATCCCGCGGGCGGCAAAATCTCCTGCCTCCTCCTAAAATTTTCGCCGCCTAGTTTTTAGCACGAAAAATTCCCCTTTTGACCTTGGTGCATCGAGAAAACAGTTACAATACGACACTCATTTACATAATAGGTCGGGGATGCTTTGGTAACTTCCGGTTCACCCCACCACACGACACCCCATTTCCTCTCCCCCTCCCACAAAAATGACTAACTCCACAGCACCATAGCATCTTACATCACGTCGTCCGTATTTCATCGGCCTTTCTACCCCTCCCCTCTCGAAACCCTAGACTGCTCATCCACCGGCGTACCAGAGCCCATTCACTTCCAGCCCCCTTTTTAAACTCGCTTAATTCGGAAGAGGAAAACGACAGCAGCTAAAGTGAGAAATAAACAACTGCTCGGAAAGCTTCGGTTTGAGCGCTGGTTTTGATGATAGTGAAGAAAGCTCGCCCAAAAGACGTACGTGGAACCAATGATACCAAAAAAAGAATCAAATATGAGGAGAACTGGGTGCATTGGTAAACGGCTCTGCCATAGCTTGTACGACTTTTGAATCCTATTAGTGGCGCTCTCCGAATAAATAAGTAGATACAGGCGGACTACATACACATGACCTCCGAGTAGGGAAAGTGAGAAATCTACGGTCTTCCATCCAGGGATGTGACAAATCCAATCCAATTTGGTCTTGTCCCGTGGCTCGGACCCGGTCGCGTAAATGCGGCGTCCACCTCGCCGGGACTGCTTCTGCTGCTGCATCTACCCCTCCCACCTCCCCTAGAAAGAAGTAGAGTGCGCATCCACCACTGTACCACAACCCATTCAGTGATGACATTGTCCATGGTGCAGGATTTGCTTCATCGGTACGCTCGTCAACCGCAGCGCATCTGCAGCGGCTACTTCGTACTCCCCACTGGAGACACTTCGTCCACACCCCCCCGGAGCCTCCCCACTAATGCCCCCGTCGACGGCCTCTGATTCTCTTTGCCGACATGACCTGAGCTGCTTTGCCGACACTATCGTCAACCCTACCGAGGTAGCTTTGTGATGTGGGGCGGAACCCTATGGGGCCGATCTTTCATGTTTGGAGTGGATCCTACGGGGAAACACGAAGAAAGCGCGGAAAAACACAAGGGAAATCGTGGGGAGGAATGAGAGAAACACTCAACCGATAAGTGATTGATCACACAAGGGCTAGATCACCGAAAGCACAAGGTAACACATGATCCAAAGTCAACGAAGGAAAGATACAAGAGTAACCGTTCTTCTTCGTGAGGAGGTCTTGATTGTCTTCTCCGGATGGAGGCCTTGAATCTGGATGGATCTTCTCCGAAGAGGCATGGTCCCTCACGTGGAGTAGATCCGGTACGGACGAGCAATGCTCTATCTCAAACGAGCTATCACAATGCTCCCTCTAGCTAGGAGGTGGGAGAGACCTATTTATAGTCGTAGTGCAAATGGGGGTCAAAGTGAAGGGGTACAAGAGCATCAGCCCGAGGCTGCAGTCACTCAGGTGTCGGACGTCCAGTCTCTACCGGTCGTCCGGTCGCTTGCGGAGGTCCGGACGTACGGTGGGATCAGACATCCGTTGTTTTGGCTCGGGTGCAGGTTTGTCGGACGTCCGGTGGCTTCGGTCTTCCATTAATTTCCTCTTGGGTGCCCAGTTGCCGAACGTCCAGGGCGGCCGGTCGTCCGGAGAGGGTCAGTCGTCCAGTGCTTGGAGCTCGGCCTGGCCTTCCTTCTCTCGGATGTAGCAACCTTCAGGGGTCGGACGTCCGGGCCCGGCCGGTCGTTCGGTGCCTGTAGCTTCCCAAGTAGCTCTTCTTCTTGATGTGCATGCTTGGTATCCTTGCCACCTTGGCCATTGGGTGTAGCTGTACCGTGGCACTCCTCCAAGTACCTAATCACACACAGAGTCTCCATATGAGGTAGTAGACAAGTCTCGTGAGTAGAGAGAGGGAGTTCGGAGAGGAGTGAGTTCACCTTATCTTCAATAGCCTTTGCCCTAGCTCTTGTCATGGGTCCAAGTGGTGTTGAGGAAGATGTAGCTATGTCCATGGGGATGAGCGAGGGATGCTCTGCATCAAATCCCCCTCCCTTGGGAAAGATCCGACCTTGGATCAAGATTTTGATCACCATGGTATGGCGCGAGGTCCTTGACGTTAAAGATGTCGCTCACATTGTACTTGCCTCGTGGGAGGTCTATCTTGTAGGCGTTGTCGTTGTAGCGTGCTAGCACCTTGAAGGGTCCATTGGCTCGAGGGAGAATTTTGGACTTGCATTCGTAGGGGAAGCGGTCCTTGCGAAGGTGTAGCCACACAAGATCGCCAATGTTCAAGATCATGGGTTGCTTATTGACATTGAGCTTGGTTACTAGTCGTTGTACTTGGCGCTCGATGGTGTGCCTTGTATCTTCATGCATCTTCTTGATGTAGCTTGCCCGTGCACTCGCATCCTTGTTGGTGCGCTCTTGTAGAGGAAAAGGTAGAATGTCCAATGGCGACAACGGGTTGAAGCCATAGACGACCTCGAAGGGGGACTTGCCAGTAGTCGAATGTCTTGCATGGTTGTAGGCGTACTCGGCGATGGGTAGACATGCTTCCCACTCCTTGATGTTCTTCTTGATCAACATGCGAAGTAGAATGGAGAGCATCCGGTTTATCACCTCCGTTTGGCTGTCGGTTTGAGGATGGTACGCGGATGAGAACAAGATTGATGCGAAGCATCCCTCGACCATCCCCATGGATGTCACACTGCCACCGCAAGCATGGAGAGGACCTACGACGAGAGCTCATGCACGCGACGTCGGAACCAAGGTGAACTCTTTCCTCTTTGAGTTTCATTCGGATTCACACGAGAGTCGGGTTCTACCTCAAATGGATACATTGTGCATTCTTAGGTACTTGGGAGATCGTCACGAGGAAGCACGGAGGGAAACACCATGTTCACCCGGAGACGCATGGAGGAAGGAGAAGGAATGATGTAGGGTAGAACCCTAGGAGGGACCTTTTCACACTTGGAGGGGGAAAAAGGAGAGAAACCACAAGAATGACAAGAACACAAAGATGAACACAGAGTCAATCACTCCAACAATTCCCGATTACACATCCACTAGGGTAACAACACAAGATCCACAAGTCACAAACACAATCAAAGGAAAGATACAATGGCAAAGTTCATCCCAAAATCCAAAGGAGATGGGGTCTTGAAGATAGTCTTCTCCTTATGGAGGTCTTGAAATCCTCAAGGATTCTTCCCTAGGGGGTCTTGATCCTCCAAGAAAGAAGGTGAGGGATCAAAGCTCACAAATATCTCATCCAATACTTTGCTAACCCTAAACATGGTCCTAGGTACAGAATATATAGCCTTGGGGTCGAAGGAGATGAAGAGGAGCCGAAGATGCAATCTCAGCCGGCCATCCTGGGAGGCCCATGCGCACGGGGTAAGTTGGGCCCGTGTGCACGGGGGTCCCGTGGGCACGGTACAGGCCCATGCGCACGGGGTGCTCCAGCGTCAACTTCCCGGGAGGCCCGTGGGCACGGGGTCTCGGGGGCCCGTGCGCACGGGGTCGCCTAGAGCTTCCTGTGCTGCTGTTGTGGCGTTCTTATTGGTTCGCACGGCCTTGGGGTGGTTTTCCTTCTCCTTGGTGATGCTCCTGAGCTTCTTGGTGATGTTCCTCTTCATACCTAAGGAGGCATATCATATTTTGGTGAGGTAGTAAACATGTTCCGTTCGTGTCCATATGCAAGTCTAGTAGGAAGGAGTTCACCTCGGTTTCCAAAGAACATGCTCTTGCTCTTGTCATGGGTCCTCGTGGGGTTGGATGTGTCGGTGTAGAGTCCATGGGGATGATGGAGGGATGCTCCGCATCATCTCCCCTCCCTTGGGAAAGATCCGACCTCGGATCAAAATCTTCATCACCATGGAAAGGCAAGAGGTCTTTGACGTTCAAGATGTCGCTCACGTTGTACTTGTCTCGTGGAAGTTCAATCTTGTAGGCGTTGTCGTTGTAGCGTGCTAGCACCTTGAATGGTTCATCATCTCGAGGGAGAAGTTTGGACTTGCGTTCATTGGGGAAGCGGTCCTTGCGAAGGTGTATCCAAACGAGATCGCCTATGTTGAAGATCATGGGTTGCTTGTTGACGTTGAACTTGGTTGCTAGTCGTTGTACTTGGCGCTCGATGATGTTCCTTGTATCTTCATGCATCTTCTTGATGTAGCTTGCTCGTGCACTCGCGTCCATGTTGGTGCGCTCTTGTAGAGGTAGAGGTAGAATGTCCAAAGGGGGCAACGGGTTGAAGCCGTAGACGACCTCGAAGGGGGACTTGCCGGTAGTCGAATGTCTTGCACGGTTGTAGGCGTACTCGTCGATGGGTAGACACTCCTCCCACTCCTTGATGTTCTTCTTGATCAACACGCGAAGTAGAGTGGATAGTGTCCGGTTCGTCACCTCCGTTTAGCTGTCGGTTTGAGGATGGTATGAGGATGAGAACAAGAGCTTGATTCGAAGCTTGGCACATAGAGTCTTCCAAAAGTAACTCAAGAATTATACGTCGCGGTCGGAGACGATTGTCTTTGGTACTCCATGTAGGCGCAAGATTTCCCTACAAAAGAGATTTTCAACATATGAAGCATCGTCTATCTTGTTGCAAGGAATGAAATGTGCCATCTTAGAAAATCGGTCCACAACAACAAATACGGAATCCTTTCCATTTTGAGTTCTAGGCAAACCAAGTACAAAATCCATGCTAATGTCTTCCCAAGGTTGATAACGGATAGGAAGAGGCATGTAAAGACCATGGGATTGAGCTTTAGACTTAGCTTTGTGACATGTTGAGCATCTTGTGGTGAAGCGTGAGACGTCGCTTGACATCTTGGGCCAAAAGTAGTTCTTGGAGAGCATGGCGAAAGTCTTGTCGCTCCGAAGTGTCCCATGAGTCCGCCTCCATGAGCCTCTTGCAAAAGGACCAAACGAAGAGATGACTCGGGAATGCATAGTTTGTTAGCTCTCATAAGATAACCATCCTTGATGTAATATTGTTCCAAAGATGTATTCGTCAAACATTTAGCATAATGAGTTGCAAAAGATGGATCATTAGCATACAAGTCTTTCATCTGCTCAAAGCCAATAACATTCAACTCAAATTTAGTGACAAGCGTGCATATGCGTGAAAGTGCATCGGCAACTACATTTTCCTTACCCTTAATGTACTTGATCACATAGGGAAAAGATTCAATAAATTCACTCCATTTGGCATGACGCTTGTTCAACTTAGTTTGACCCTTTAAGTATTTAAGCGTTTCATGATCGGTATGGATGACAAACTCATGAGGTCTAAGATAATGTTCCCAAACATGTAGCACACACACTAAAGCATACAATTCTTTGTCATAGATGGGATAGTTAAGTTGAGCACCGGAGAGTTTTTCACTAAAATATGCAATTGCGCGTTTTTCTTGCATCAAAACTCCGCCAATTCCGGTACCACTTGCGTCACAATGAACCTCAAAAGTTTTGTCAAAATTGGGCAAAGCAAGAATCGGAGCATGAGTAAGCAAAGACTTGAGCTCATCAAAAGCGGTGGATTGCAAAGATCCCCAAACAAAAGGAGCATTCTTCTTACTCAAAGCATGCAAAGGAGCGGCAATAGTGCTAAAATATTTCACAAAGCGACGATAAAAACCCGCAAGGCCAAGAAAACTACGCACTTGTTGCAAATTGGTGAGTTGGCGCCAAGTTTTAATTGCTTCAATTTCAGTTTCATCAACATGGACACCCTTTGAAGAGACAACAAAACCCAAGAAAACCACGTTGTCAACACCAAATGTGCACTTTTTCATGTTGGCATAAAAGACTTTAATTGCGAAGTGTTTGCAAAACAGCCCTAACATGATCAAGATGCTCTTTCATGGTTTTGCTAAACACAAGAATATCATCGAAGTAAACCACAAAAAAGACTCCAATGTAAGGGCGAAGTACATGATACATGAGACGCGCGGAAGTACCGGGAGCCTCCGATAAACCCATAGGCATAACTAACCACTCATATAAGCCAAATTTTGTTTTGAAAGTGGTTTTCCATTCATCACCCTCTTGTATGCATATTTGATAATAGCCACTATTAAGATCAATTTTGGAGAAAAAGTTGGCTCCACTAAGTTCATCAAGCATATCACCTAAGCGAGGAATGGGATGCCTGTAGCGAACGGTAATAGCATTTATGGGTCTACAATCGGAACACAAGCGATAGCTACCATCTTGCTTGGGCACAAGTATAACGGGAACGGCACAAGGGGCTTAACCTTTCACGTACATGACCGTTGTCGATGAGTTGTTGCACTTGCCGTTGAATCTCCTTGGTTTCTTTCGGATTGACACGGTATGGAGCTTTGTTTGGAAGTGACGCTCCAGGGATGAGGTCGATTCGATGCTCAATGCCTCGTAGAGGAGGTAGACCCGGAGGTAGCTCATCGGGGAAAACATCTTGAAATTCCTGCAAAAGAGATTGAAACACCAAAGGTAGCTCGTGAGTGGTGTTAGTTTTTGGTTCTCCATCCTTGCACACAAGGACAAAGTGCATCACACTCGATGGGTTCTCACACACTTCTCTCATCTCACTTTTTGTGGCAAATAGTATGAGGTTTTTCTCTCTAGGCGAAGAGGCTCTCAAGTTTGGCTTGTTGCTCTCACTCATGTTTGGGTGGCTCACTTTCTCACTCTTCTCTCTATGGTGGGTGGCTTGCTTGTCGGCTATCACTTGACTAGGAGACATAGATCGTAGCACAAATTCCTTCCCTTTCATCTTGAAGCTATAGTGATTGGTACGCCCATTGTGGATGACACGACGGTCGAATTGCCATGGTCGACCAAGAAGGAGGTGGCAAACGGTCATTGGGACCACATCACAATCCAAAGTGTCCTCATATGCACCAATTTTGAAGGAGACATGGACCGTATGCTCAACTCGGATAGTGCCGAAGTCACTTAGCCATTGAACCTTGTAGGGGTGCAGGTGCTTCCTCTTGACCAATTGAAGCTTCGAGCATAGTTCTTCACTTGCCAAGTTGTGGCAACTACCTCCATCAATGATGACCTTGACGGACCTTTCGTTGATGCCGGCCTTGGTGTGGAAGATATGGCATCGTTGGTCTTCTTCTTGTTGATGTTGAAGATTCAAGATCTTTGAAACAACAAGAGCGGGGCTAGAATCCTCATCACAAAAGACTATATCATCTTCATCCTTGTTCACTTGCCGGTGCATGGCCACTTGCTCAAGAGCTTGGATTTCATCTTCACTCATTGAGTCGTAGGTGCCATCATCGTTGAGAATCATGGTGCGCTTGTTTGTGCATTCATAGGACTTGTGGCCTCGGCCGCCGCAAGTGAAACATTTCAAGGAGCTTGTCTTGACGGTCTCATTGGTCGGGGTAGATGAAGAAGCACGCGGCTTGTAGTTGCTTGTAGTAGGAGGAAGACGACTTGAACTTGACGAAGGTTTCTTGTAGCTTGTCTTGTCGTTATTGCTTGGAGAAGGCTTGGTTGATGTAGATGTTGGAAGAGTTGTTGACGCTTGATTGTTGGAGAAGCCTTATTTCTTGGATGAGTACTTGGCGTACTTGAAGTCATATTGCACTTGACGTTCCGCCTTGGTCGCTTGATGCACGAGCTTGATGAGGTTGGATTAGGGTTGGAAGTCGGCTATCTTCTTGATTTGATGATTTAGTCCATTCAAGAATCGTGCCATTGTTTGCTCATCATCTTCCTTGACATTGGCTCGAATCGTGACTATCTCCATCTTCTTGTAGTATTCTTCAACACTCTTTGTACCTTGCTTGAGGAGTTGGAGCTTCTTGAAGAGATCGTGATGCGGAGCATCCTTCCACCATCCCCATGGACTCTACATCGACACATCCAACCCC
Source organism: Triticum aestivum (assembly GCF_018294505.1). Classification (NCBI taxonomy): domain Eukaryota; kingdom Viridiplantae; phylum Streptophyta; class Magnoliopsida; order Poales; family Poaceae; genus Triticum; species Triticum aestivum. Next base: position 385,878,232 of record NC_057810.1, on the reverse strand, counting down.
ACGAGGACCCATGACAAGAGCTAGAGCACGTGCTTTGGAAACCGAGGTGAACTCCTTCCTACTAGACTTGCATATGGACACAAATGGAACAAGTCTACTACCTCACCAAAATATGCTATGCCTCCTTAGGTATGAAGTGGAACATCACCAAGAAGCTCAGGAGCATCCCCAAGAAGAAGGAGGACCACCCCAAGGCCGTACGAATCAAGACGGAGTGCAACAGCAGCAACACAGGAAGTCCCAGGTGACCCCGTGCGCACGGGCCCCCGAGACCCCGTGCCCACGGGCTACACAGGAAACAAGCACTGGAGCACCCCGTGCGCACGGGCCTTTACCGTGCCCACGGGACCCCCATGCGCACGGGCCCAACTTACCCCGTGCGCACGGGCCTCCCAGGATGGCCGGCTGAGATGGCTTCTTCGGCACCCCTTATTCTCCTTCGACCCCAAGGCTATATATTCTGTACCTAGAACCTTGTTTAGGGTTAGAAAAGTATTAGATGAGATCTTGGTGAGCTTTGCTCCATTACCTTCTGATGTAGGGTGGAACCCTAGAACGTCGACCTTTCATGTTTGGAGGGGATCCTATGGGAGAACACAAGGAACGCGCGGAAATCACAAACGGGAACATGGGGAAAATGAGAGAGAAACACTAAACCGACATAGAATCAATCACACGAGTGCTAGATCATCACACACATAAGGTAGCACAAGGTTCAAGATCAACAAAGGAAAGGATACAACGGAACCGTTCTTCTCCGAGAGGAGGCCTTGATGTTTTTCCCTAGAAAGGGGTCTTGAATCCGCTTGGGGATCTTCTCCGAAGAGGCCGTGAACTCCGAGGAGAAGTATCCAAGTGGATGAGCAAAGGCTCTCACACAAAATGAGCTAATCCAATGCTAAACCTAGAAAGAGGAAGGGGAAGGAGTATATATAGTCTAGGGGGGCGAAGAGGTACATGGGCTTCGGCCCTTCACTGTTCACACACAGGCGGAGCAAGACGTCCGGGCATCGGGCCGGATGTCCGGGCTTCCAGAGGCGCCGGATGTCCGGGCCGAGACGCCGGATGTCCGGGCTGGAGGTGCAGGTTTTTGTGGTTCCTGGTGCGAGGCGCCGGATTTCCGGAGCTTTGGCCGGATTTCCGGGCTGAGGCCGGATGTCCGGGCCCTGAAGACTTGGCAGACTTGGCTGTTGCTGATGGAGAAGCTCCAGGGGCCGGATGTCCGGGGCTTGGGCCGGATGTCCGGGGCCTGGAAGGTGAACTTGTCTGTTTCAGCTGGTTCTCTTCATCCTTGGAGTGGTCAACTTGTCCGTCTTCACGTGCATCCTCGGGAGGTTCTTCTTGACACCTAATCATGCATAGTATTTCGGACTTAGGTAGTAGCCATGTCTCGAGAGGATCATATGAGATATCATTTAGGAGAGAAGTCACCTCAGTTTTGAGAGCTCTAACACGTGCTCTAGTCATGGGTCCTCTTGAGGCTTGGTGGGGCGATGGTAGGTCCATGGGGATAACCAAGGGATGCTCCGCATCATCTCCCCCTCCTTGTGAAAGATCCGACCTCGGATCGAAATCCTCATCACCACGGTATGGGGAGAGATCGGAGACGTTGAAGATGTCGCTCACGTTGTACTTGACGCGTGGGAGGTCGATTTGTAAGCGTTGTTGTTGTAGCGTGCGAGCACCTTGAAGGGTCCGTCGGCTCGAGGGAGAAGCATGGACTTGCGTTCATTGGGGAAGCGGTCCTTGCGAAGGTGTAGCCACACTAGGTCTCCAATGTAGAATATCATGTGTTGCTTGTTGATGTTGAGCTTGGACGCTAGTCGTTGTACTTGGCGCTCGATGGTGTGCCTTGTATCTTCATGCATCTTCTTGATGTAGCTTGCTCGTGCACTCGCATCAATGTTGGTGCGCTCTTGTAGAGAGAGAGGTAGAATGTCCAATGGGGACAACGGGATGAAGCCGTAGACGACCTCGACGGGGGACTTGCCGGTAGTCGAATGTCTTGCATGGTTGTAGGTGTACTCGGTGATGGGTAGACACGCCTCCCACTCCTTGATGTTCCTCTTGATCAACACGCGAAGTAGAGTGGATAGTGTCCGGTTCGTCACCTCCGTTTGGCCGTTGGTTTGAGGATGGTTTGCGGATGAGAACAAGAGCTTGATTCCGAGCTTGGCGCATAGAGTCTTCCAAAAGTAGCTCAAGAACTTGACGTCGCGGTCGGAGACGATTGTCTTTGGTACTCCATGGAGGCGCAAGATTTCCCTACAAAAGAGATTTGCAATACGTGAAGCATCGTCTATCTTGTTGCAAGGAATGAAATGTGCCATCTTAGAAAATCGGTCCACAACGACAAACACGGAATCCTTTCCATTTGGAGTTCTAGGCAAACCAAGTAAAAAATCCATACTAATGTCTTCCCATGGTTGATAAGGAATAGGGAGAGGCATGTAAAGACCATGAGATTGAGCTTTAGACTTATCTTTCTGAGATGTAGAGCATCGGGTGGTGAAGCGTGAGACGTCGCGGAACATCTTGGGCCAAAAGTAGTTCTTGGAGAGCGTGGCGAAAGTCTTGTCGCGTCCAAAGTGTCCCATGAGTCCACCTCCATGAGCCTCTTGCAAAAGTAGCAAATGAAGAGAAGACTCGGGAATGCATAGTTTGTTAGCTCTCATAAGATAACCATCCTTAATGTAATATTGTTCCCAAGATGTATGCGTCAAACATTTAGCATAATGAGGTGCAAAAGATGGATCATTAGCATACAAGTCTTTTTTGTGCTCAAAGCCGATAACATTCAACTCAAGTTTAGTGACAAGCGTGCATATGCGTGAAAGTGCATCGGCAACTACATTTTCCTTACCCTTAATGTACTTGATCACATATGGGAAAGATTCAATAAATTCACTCCATTTGGCATGTCGCTTGTTCAACTTAGTTTGATCTTTTAAGTACTTAAGCGTTTCATGATCGGTATGGATGACAAACTCATGAGGTCTAAGATAATGTTCCCAAACATGTAGTACACGTACTAAAGCATACAATTATTTGTCATATGTGGGATAGTTAAGTTGAGCACCGGAGAGTTTTTCACTAAAATATGCAATGGCTCGTTTTTCTTGCAATAAAACTCCGCCAATTCCGGTACCACTTGCATCATAATGAACCTCAAAAGTTTTGTCAAAGTTAGGCAAAGCAAGAATCGGAGCATGAGTAAGCAAAGACTTGAGCTCATCAAAAGCGGTTGACTGCAAAGTTCCCCAAACAAAAGGAGTATTCTTCTTACTCAAAGCATGCAAAGGGGCGGCAATAGTGCTAAAGTTTTTGACAAAGCGACGATAAAAACCTGCAAGACCAAGTAAACTTCGCACTTGTTGTAAATTGGTGGGTTGGGGCCAAGTTTTAATTGCTTCAATTTTAGTTTCATCGACATGGACACCCTTGGAAGAAACAACGAAACCCCAGAAAACCACTTTGTCAACACCAAATGTGCACTTTTTCATGTTGGCATAAAGACTTTCCTTGCGAAGAGTTTGTAAAACAGTCCTAACATGATCAAGATGCTCTTTCATGGTTTTGCTAAACACAAGAATATGATCGAAGTAAACCACAACAAAGACGCCAATGTAAGGTCGAAGTACATGATGCATAAGACACACGAAAGTTCCGGGTGCTTCCGACAAACCCATAGGCATCACTAACCACTCATATAAGCCAAGTTTGGTTTTGAAAGCGGTTATCCATTCATCACCTTCTTGAATGCGAATTTGATAATAGCCACTTTTAAGGTCAATTTTGGAGAAAAAGTTGGCTCCGCTAAGTTCATCAAGCATATCATCTAATCGAGGAATGGGGCGCCTATAACGAACGGTAATGGCGTTTATGGGTCTACAATCGGAACACAAGCGAAAACTGCCATCGGGTTTAGGTACAAGTATAACGGGAACGGCACATGGGCTTAAGCTTTCACGTACATGACCGTTGTCGATGAGTTGTTGTACTTGTCGTTGAATCTCCTTGGTTTCTTCGGGTTGACACGCTATGGGGCTTTGTTTGGAAGTGGCGCTCCGGGTATGAGGTCGATTCGATGCTCAATGCCCCGTAGTGGAGGAAGACCCGGAGGTAGCTCATCAGGGAAGACATCTTTGAATTCCTGCAAAAGAGACTGAAACACTAAAGGTAACTCATGAGAGGTGTTAGTTGTTGGCTCTCCATCTTTGCACACAAGGACGAAGTGCATCACACTCGATGGTTTCTCACACACTTCTCTCATCTCACTTTTGGTGGCAAATAGGATGAGGTTTTTCTCTCTAGGCGAAGAGGCGCTCAAGTTTGGCTTGTGGCTCTCACTCACTTTTGGGTTGGTCACTTTCTCACTCTTCTCTCCATGGTGGGTGGCTTTCTTGTCGGCTATCACTTGACTAGGAGACATAGGTCGTAGCACATATTCTTTTCCTTTCATCTTGAAGCTATAGTGGTTGGTACGCCCGTTGTGGAAGACACCACGGTCAAATTGCCATGGTCGACCAAGAAGGAGGTGGCAAATGGTCATTGGGACCACATCACACTCCAAACTGTCCTCATATGCACCGATTTTGAAGGATACTTGGACCGCATGCTCAACTTGTATAGTGCCGGAGTCACTTAGCCATTGAACCTTGTAGGGGTGCGGGTGCTTCTTCTTGACCAATTGGAGCCTTGAGCATAGTTCTTCACTTGCCAAGTTGTGGCAACTACCTCCATCGATGATGACCTTAACGGATTGTCCATTGATGCCGGCCTTTGTGTGGAAGATGTGGCATCGTTGGTCTTCTTCTTGTTGATGTTGAAGAGTCAAGACCTTGGAGACAACAAGAGCGGGGCTCGAATCCTCATCACAAAAGACTTGATCATCTTCATCCTCGTTCACGCGCTGGTGTATGGCCACTTGCTGAAGGGCTTCCATCTCCTCTTCACTCATCGAGTCATATGTGCCATCTTCGTTGAGGATCATGGTGCGCTTGTTCGTGCATTGATAGGATTTGTGGCCTCGGCCGCTGCAAGTGAAACACTTGAATGAACTTGTCTTGACAGTCTCATCGGTTGGAGTAGAAGATGAAGCACGCGGCTTGAAGTTGCTTGTAGTAGGAGGAAGACGACTTAAACTTGAGGAAGTTTTCTTGTAAATTGACTTGTCGTCCTTGCTTGGAGAAGGCTTGGTTGATGTAGATGTTGGAGGATTCGATGAAGCTTGGATGTTGGAGAAGCCGTAGGTCTTGGATGAGTACTTGGCGTACTTGAAGTCATCTTGCACTTGACGTTCCGCCTTTGTAGCTTGATGTACGAGCTCAATGAGGTTGGAATAGGGTTGGAAGTCGGCAATCTTCTTGATGGGATGGTTGAGACCATTCAAGAAACGTGCCATTGTTTGCTCATCATCTTCTGTGACATTGGCTCGAATCATGGCAATCTCCATTTCCTTGTAGTATTCTTCAACACTCTTTGTCCCTTGCTTCAGGAGTTGTAGCTTCTTGAAGAGATCGCGGTTGTAGTAGGTTGGCACAAAACGTGCTCGCATGACATCCTTCATTTGAGCCCAAGTGGTGATTGGAGGTTCACCTCTTGCTTGACGGCGCTCAAGGACTTGTTCCCACCATATGAGCACATAGTCTTGGAACTCTGGAGATGCCATTGCGATCTTCTTCTCTTCCTCATAGTTGTGCAAACGGAAAATTTTGTCGACCTTCAATGCCCATGAGAGGTACTCTTCGGGATCGTTGCTTCCATTGAACTAGGGCATTGTGAATTTGAGCTTGCCATAGCGTTGCTCTTCATTGTGTTGTTGGCGATGGTGATGATGATGCCCTTGACGTGGAGGGTAATCATCCTCATGTTTCTCTTGGCGTGCAGGAAGTCCATGGTCAACTTGTTCTTGTTGAGGTTGAAGTTGAGGTAGAGCTTGACGAGCTTGTGGGGGAGCTTGTGGAGCTTGACGTTTTTGTGGAGGAGCTTGTGGAGCTTTTCTTTGCACACGCGGATGGTAGTTCCTCTCTTGGATTTCTTCTCAAAGAGCTTCCTCTTGATTGCGCCGTTCGCGATTGCGGTTGGCGATGGCTCGACTTGATTCTCGAAGGGCACGTTCCGCCTCAAGAGCTTGTGCTTCTCGTTGTTGTTGTTGAAGACGTTGAGCCTCGGCGTCTTGTTGCACTTGGTGCAGACGCGCTCGTTCTTGTTCTTCTTGGTGACGAAGACGTTGCCTTTCTGGAGCTTGAGCAAACGCTACTTGGTTTGATTGATGACGAGGGCCTTGCTCATCGACTTGCTCTTGTGAATGCTTGTCATGTAGCGGGTTGCGAGATGCATGATGGTCTTGATGCGCGGCTCGTCGAAGAGTGTTCGATGATGGTATACTTGAGTCGGAGAAGGTGTCGTCGGAGTGTCGACTTGAGTGGCTCCGTCTTGAGTATGACGATGTAGAATGAGGCCGGTTCACAAACAATGCGCGGATCTCGTCCATTCTTGCATCGTTCTCTTGCTTGTGCGCGTCGAGCTTGTTGTCGAAGTAGTCTTTTGTATGTTGCTAGGAGAGTCGCAAGTCGGTGGCGAGGTTGTCGATGCGGTCGCTCATAGCTTGTTGCTCTTGGTGTAACGCCCTTTGAGCACCAAAGAGGTGGCTCTTTGTGACGAATGATGACATGTCGTCGTCTTGCTCGATGAAGAGTGGGTTGGTAGAAGTACTTGGCCTATCCATCATTGCAAGCAAAATATGAGTGGTAGAAGGAGAAGAACTAATACCAATGTACCTTTGACCGATGTTGAAAATGAATCAAGTTCACCCAAATGCAGACAATGAAATAGCACTTTTGGTACCAATTCTTGTCGGTTCTCACACCTACACAAGTAAAAGCTTTTGGTGGAGCTTGGTTAGGATGGTGGCACAAAATTTGATGCAATTGAAAGCGAGATTCAATAATGTTGGAAAAGATTCACAAATTTGCAAATGCAACAAGTAGACCAAGCTAGTATGGGTACACGGAAACACACACGCAAATAGATAAATGGGATTGTGCAATCCAAAAGTGAGCCAAAATGTGGAAACCACGAAAATGCTCTTGTTGCACAATACTAGAGAGACGCTAGCACGATTGCACAATAGTCGGATACGCAAACTTGTGCACAACCTACTAAGCAAAAATGCAACTATCTCTATCCCAAGTATGCTATATGTATGGTATTTCGGTGCAATGATCCAAGATGATCCAATATGACAATCTTAATGTATTATGATGCTATGGTTCTTGCTCATAAGCTCTTTGCTTATCTTTCCTCTTTGCTTAAAAGCTTGGGTGGCTCTTTCACTTTTGAGCTCTTTTCTCATGCAATACTTCACGAACCAAGATAGCAATTGTGTATGCGATGACAACTTTGTGACACACAAGTGGATCCCAAGATATGCACCACTATGGTATGGTATGTATGCTATGGAGTATGATCCCTAATGTGCACAAGTCACATTGCCGGCAATATTCAATGGCTAGTCTCGATGGGTAAGCTACGCAAAATGAGGCAATGTGGGTTATCAATGCAATTGCAAGTTATGACAAAGATGTCGTTGAAGTTACCGTCCTTGGCAATGTTGCGTAGTTGATGGAGTTGAGCGGTGGTGATGATGACGTCGAGCCGTACCTATATAGCCGAAACACAATAGGACACGGGAACCACAACTCAAATTTCAAAGACCAAAACGTATCAAAATCGACATAGGAGGTAGCGGTGAGCGGTGGTGGTGGTTGTGGAAAGTGTTGTGGGTATGCGGAAGAAGTCGTGGGCACGATGGCAAAATTTGGCGAAGGTATGGAGAAATGGGCGCGGGGGTGGAGTTGCTGTTTCCCAGGGGCCGGATGTCCGGGCCAGGAGCCGGATGTCCGGGGTGCCGGATTTCCGGGGTACACGGGCCGGATGTCCGGGCTCTGGATCGGGGACGAACACGATGAACTCCACGAGGAAAAATGCAATTCCGGGGCGAAATTTGGACGAATTGGTGGATGGAAAAGGGTGGGGAGGGTCGGAAAAGCTAGATCCACACGCAGCAACACAAATCTTGGACCAAATCCAACAAAATTTCATCACACCAACAAATGACAAAAAAAATTTGGGGCTATTTTTGGTGGCGATTTTCGGATTTAGGACGAAAACAACAAAATCAAGCTAGAAAACACGGGGTAGGGGCTCCAAAAACGTGATCAACGTGGCTCATGATACCAAGATGATGTAGGGTGGAACCCTAGAATGTCGATCTTTCACGTTTGGAGGGGATCCTACGGGAGAACACGAGGAATGCGCGGAAATCACAAAGGGGAACACGGGGAAAACGAGAGAGAAACACTAAACCGACATAGAATCAATCACACAAGTGCTAGATCATCACACACATAAGGTAGCACAAGGTTCAAGATCAACAAAGGAAAGGATACAACAGAACCATTCTTCTCCGAGAGGAGGCCTTGATGTTCTTCCTTAGAAAGGGGTCTTGAATCCGCTTGGGGATCTTCTCCGAAGAGGCCGTGAACTCCGAGGAGAAGTATCCAAGTGGATGAGCAAAGGCTCTCACACAAAATGAGCTAATCCAATGCTAAACCTAGAAAGAGGAAGGGGAAGGAGTATATATAGTCTAGGGGGCAAAGAGGTACATGGGCTTCGGCCCTTCACTGTTCACACACAGGCGGAGCCGGATGTCCGGGCGTCGGGCCGGATGTCCAGGGCTTCTGGAGGCGCCGGATGTCCGGGATGAGACGCCGGATGTCCGGGATGGAGGTGCAGGTTTCTGTGGTTCCTGGTGCGAGGCGCCGGATTTCCGGGGCTTTGGCCGGATTTCCGGGCTGAGGCCGGATGTCCGGGCTGGATGCTAGATGTTCGGGCCCTGGAGACCTGGCAGACATGGCTATTGCTGATGGAGAAGCTCCAGGGGCCGGATGTCCGGGGCTTGGGCCGGATGTCCAGGGCCTGGAAGGTGAACTTGTCCGTTTCAGCTGGTTCTCTTCATCCTTGGAGTGGGCAGCTTGTCCGTCTTCATGTGCATCCTCGGGAGGTTCTTCTTGACACCTAATCATGCATAGTATATCGGACTTAGGTAGTAGCCATGTCTCGAGAGGATCATATGAGATATCATTTAGGAGAGAAGTCACCTCGGTTTCGAGAGCTCTAGCACGTGCTCTAGTCATGGGTCCTCTTGAGGCTTGGTGAGGCGATGGTAGGTCCATGGGGATGAACAAGGGATGCTCCGCATCACCTTCCCTCTTTGAGGATCAAGACCCCATAGGGAAGAATCTTTGAGGATTTCAAGACCTCCATTGGGAGAAGACTACCTTCAAGACCCCTCTTCCTTTGGATTTCGGATGAACTTTGCCATTGTGTCTTTCCTTTGATTGTGTTTGTGACTTGTGAATCTTGTGTTGTTACTCTAGTGGATGTGTAATCGGGAATTGTTGGAGTGATTACCTCTTGTGTTCATCTTTGTGTTCTTTTTGTTCTTGTGGTTTCTCTCCTTTTTCCCCTCCAAGTGTGAAAAGGTCCTTCCTAGGGTTCTACCCTACAACATCTTAGTATCATGAGCCACGTTGATTCACATCTTGGAGTCCCTATCTTCCACTTTCTAGCTTGATTTTGTTGTTTTTAGTCCTAATCCAAAAATCCCCACCAAAAATAGCCCCAAAAATATTTCTTGCAATTTGTTTATCTTGTGAGATTTGGTTGATTTGATCCACGAATTTGGTGTTTGGCAAGTGGATCTACCCCTCCACCATCATCCCCAACCTTCCACCGTTTGATTTTGGCCAAAAACTTGGAATTCACCACCAAATTAGATCAGTTCATCCGCTCTCGGGAGACCCCGTGCACACGGGCCATCGGGACCCCGTGCACACGGGCCTGACTTACCCCATGCGCACGGGCTATCCAGGAAGTTTTGGCCATTTTTCTGTTTTTCTCATTTTGTTTCACCACCACCTCTCGTGTTCTTCCGCACCATTCCACGTGTTTGTTGAGTGTTCGGTCGCGATTTCTCTTGTGTCCTAATGTGTTTCGGCTACTTAGGCGCAAGTTGGTATCATCATCGCCACCAATTATCGACTCGGACAACACTTCGGCTTCGACAAAATCATCTTCGACCATAAGCAAGGACGGTAACCTCGACGACACCTTGTACTCCCTTGCCATTAACTTGATAGCTTCGAGCCATTTTGCATAGCTTACCCATCGAGACTAGCTTGTTGAGTATTGCCGGGCCACGCCTTAGTGCACCATTTAGTGTTCCGTCCATCCCGTGCATTTACTACTTGTTACCTCGTTGTGTGGCTCGTATATCAAGCATCGTGGCATAGTTGAAAAAAAAGGTTTTAGGCAAAAGAGAAGAGAAGCAAAGAGCTTATAAGAAATAGCATCGAGCCTTAGCATACGTGCATCATATTGGTCACCACATACATAAGCATACTTGGGATAGTGAGACGAGTGGATTCTCTATTAGGTTGGTGCACTAGCGTATCTAGCCCATTAGTGCAATCGAGCTAGCGTCTCTCTATTATCCGTACGACAAGAGCTTTTCCCGTGATTAGACATCTTCGAGCTCACCCCTTGGTTGTGCAGATCCCATTTATCTTCCGTGTGTGTGTTCCTCGTGTTATCTTGGGAGGTTGATCTATTTGTCTTATTTGCCATTTGTGAATCTTCTCAACTTTAGCAACATCTTGACTAACATTTGCTTGAATTATTTGTGCCTTTCCTAACCAAGCTCCTCCATAGACCATTTACTTGTAGGTGTGAGAAACAATTCAGGTACCAATTCCCCTATTGTAACATCACGTGGGATCGTACTTGTTACATCCACAATCTTCGGAAAAGGTAACTTCGGTTTTGTTCTCTCATTTTCCTACTCACCACCACTTTCTTATGATGGATAGGCCAAGTTACTCTACCAACCCACTCTTCATTGAGCAAGACGACGACATGTCATCATTCGTCACCAACAGCCACCTCTTTGGTGCACAACGAGTGCTCCATCAAGAGCAACAAGCAATGAACGACCGCATCGACAACCTCGCTACCGACTTGCGACTCTCCGAGCAACGTACACGAGACTACTTCGACAACAAGCTCGACACGCACAAGCAAGAGAACGATGCAAGAATGGACGAGATCCGCGCTTTGTTGGTCAACCGGCCTCCTTCAACTTCTTCCTACTCAAGACGGAGCCACTCAAGTCGACATTCCGACAACACCTTCTCCGGCTCAAGTACACCGTCATCGACCATTCTTTGACGAGCCGCGCGTCAAGACCGTCATGCATCTCACAACACGCTACACGTCAAGCATTCACAAGAGCAAGTCGATGAGAAAGTTCCTCGTCCTCAATCAAACCAAGTCGCTTTTGCTCAAGCTAAAGAACGACAGCGACTATGGCACCAAGAGGAAGAACGAGCGTGTCTACACCAAGAGGAACAAGACGCCGAGGCTCAACGTCTTCAACAACAACAACGAGAAGCACAAGCTCTTGAGGCGAAACGTGCCCTTCAAGAATCAAGTCGAGCCATCGCCAACCGCAATCGCGAATGGCGCAATAAAGAGGAAGCCCTTCGAGAAGAAATCCAAGAGAGGAACTACCAACCACGTGTGCATCGTCAAGCTCCACCTCAACCTCAAGTTCAACAAGAGCAAGTGGATCATGGACTTCCTCCACGCCAAGAGCGACACCAAGTGGAACAAGTGCTTCAAGACCCTCCTCCACGCCAAGAGCGACATCATGAGGAGCGAGCATTCGAGGACTTTCCAAGGCAAGAGCGATATCGCAACCACTATCAAGATGAAGAGGAACGCTTTGGAAAACTCAAATTCACAATTCCCAAGTTCAATGGAAGCAATGATGTGGAAGAATACCTCTCATGGGCATTGAAGGTCGACAAAATCTTTCATTTGCACAACTATGAGGAAGAGAAGAAGATCGCAATGGCATCACTTGAGTTCCAAGACTATGTGGTCATATGGTGGGAACAAGTCCTTAAGCGCCGAGAAGCAAGAGGTGACCCTCCAATCACCACTTGGTCTCAAATGAAGGATGTCATGCGAGCACGATTTGTGCCCACCTACTACAACCATGATCTCTTCAAGAAGCTACGACTCCTCAAGCAAGGAACAAAGAGTGTTGAAGAATACTACAAGGAAATGGAGATAGGCATGATTCGAGCCAACGTGAAGGAAGATGATGAGCAAACAATGGCACAATTCTTGAATGGACTCAATCATCCCATCAAGAAGATCGCCGACTTCCAACCCTACTCCAACCTCATCGAGCTAGTGCATCAAGCGACCAAGGCGGAACGTCAAGTGCAAGATGACTTCAAGTACGCCAAGTACTCATCCAAGACATACGGCTTCTCCAACAATCAAGCTTCAACAACTCCTCCAACATCTACTTCAACCAAGCCTTCTCCAAGCAATGACGACAAGACAACATACAAGAAACCTTCGTCAAGTTCAAGTCGTCTTCCTCCTACTACAAGCAACTACAAGCCACGTGCTTCTTCCTCTACTCCGACCGATGAGACCGTCAAGACAAGTACAATCAAGTGCTTCACATGTGGCGGCCGAGGGCACAAGTCCTTCCAATGCACCAACAAGTGCACCATGATCCTCAACGACGATGGCACCTATGACTCAATGAGTGAAGATGAAATGGAAGCTCTTGAGCAAGTGGCCATGCACCGGCGCGTGAACGAGGATGAAGATGATCTAGTCTTTTGTGATGAAGATACGAGCCCCGCTCTCGTTGTCTCCAAGGTCTTGACACTTCAACATCAACAAGAAGAAGACCAACGATGCCATATCTTCCACACCAAGGCCGGCATCAATGGAAGGTCCGTCAAGGTCATCATCGATGGAGGTAGTTGCCACAACTTGGCAAGTGAAGAACGATGCTCCAAGCTTCAATTGGTCAAGAGGAAGCACCCACACCCCTACAAGGTTCAATGGCTAAGTGACTCCGGCACTATACGAGTTGAGCATACGGTCCAAGTATCCTTCAAAATTGGTGCATATGAGGACACTTTGGAGTGTGATGTGGTCCCAATGACCGTTTGCCACCTCCTTCTTGGTCGACCATGGCAATTCGACCGTGGTGTCGTCCACAATGGGCGTACCAATCACTATAGCTTCAAGATGAAAGGGAAGGAATATGTGCTACGACCTATGTCTCCTAGTCAAGTGATAGCCGACAAGCAAGCCACCCACCATAGAGCGAAGAGTGAGAAAGTGATCCACCAAACATGAGTGAGAGCAACAAGGCAAACTTGAGCGCCTCTTTGCCTAGAGAGAAAAACCTCATACTATTCGCCACAAAAGGTGAGATGAGAGAAGTGTGTGAGAACCCATCGAGTGTGATGCACTTTGTCCTTGTGTGCGAGGATGGAGGCTCCCGGTACTTTGTCCTTGTATGCAATTTGGCTTATATGAGTGGTTAGTCATGCCTATGGGTTTATCGGAGGCTCCCGGTACTTTCGTGCGTCTCATGCATCGTGTACTTCGCCCTTATATTGGAGTCTTTGTTGTAGTTTACTTCGATGATATTCTTGTGTTTAGCAAAACTATGAAAGAGCATCTTGATCATGTTAGGGTTGTTTTGCAAACACTTCGTAAGGAAAGTTTTTATGCCAACATGAAAAAGTGCACATTTCGTGTTGACAAAGTGGTTTTCTTGGGTTTTGTTGTCTCTTCCAAGGGTGTACATGTTGATGAAACTAAAATTCATAGGCATGACTAACCACTCATATAAGCCAAATTTTGTTTTGAAAGCAGTTTTCCATTCATCACCTTCTTGTATGCGGATTTGATAATAGCCACTTTTAAGATCAATTTTTGAGAAAAAGTTGGCTCCACTAAGTTCATCAAGCATATCATCTAAGCGAGGAATGACATACCTATAGCGAACATTGATAGCATTTATAGGTCTGCAATCGGAACACAAGCGGAAACTTCCATCGGGCTTAGGCACAAGTATAATGGGAACGACACAAGGGCTTAAGCTTTCACGTACATGACCGTTGTCGATTAGTTGTTGTACTTGCCGTTGAATCTCCTTGGTTTCTTCGGGATTGACACAGTATGGCGCTTTGTTTGGAAGTGGCCCTCCGGGGATGAGGTCGATTCGATGCTCAATGCCTCGTAGAGGAGGTAGACCCGGAGGTAGCTCATTGGGGAAAACATCTTGAAATTCCTGCAAAAGAGATTGAAACACCAAAGGTAGCTCGTGAGTGGTGTTAGTTTTTGGTTCTCCATCCTTGCACACAAGGACAAAGTGCATCACACTTGATGGGTTCTCACACACTTCTCTCATCTCACTTTTTGTGGCGAATAGTATGAGGTTTTTCTCTCTAGGCGAAGAGGCGCTCAAGTTTGGCTTGTTGCTCTCACTCATGTTTTGGTGGCTCACTTTCTCACTCTTCTCTCTATGGTGGGTGGCTTGCTTGTCGGCTATCACTTGACTAGGAGACATAGGTCGTAGCACATATTCCTTCCCTTTCATCTTGAATCTATAGTGATTGGTACGCCCATTGTGGACGACGCCACGGTCGAATTGCCATGGTCGACCAAGAAGGAGGTGGCAAACGGTCATTGGGACCACATCACACTCCAAAGTGTACTCATATGCACCAATTTTGAAGGATACTTGGACTGTATGCTCAACTCGTATAGTGCTGGAGTCACTTAGCCATTGAATCTTGTAGTGGTGCGGGTGCTTCCTCTTGATCAATTGAAGCTTGGAGCATAGTTCTTCACTTGCCAAGTTGTGGCAACTACCTCCATCGATGATGACCTTGACGGACCTTCCATTGATGCCGGCCTTGGTGTGGAAGATATGGCATCGTTGGTCTTCTTCTTGTTGATGTTGAAGTGTCAAGACCTTGGAGACAACAAGAGCGGGGCTCGTATCTTCATCACAAAAGACTTGATCATCTTCATCCTCGTTCACGCACCGGTGCATGGCCACTTGCTCAAGAGCTTCGATTTCATCTTCACTCATTGAGTCGTAGGTGCCATCGTCGTTGAGGATCATGGTGCGCTTGTTGGTGCATTGGAAGGACTTGTGGCCTCGGCCGCCACATGTGAAGCACTTTATTGAACTTGTCTTGACGGTCTCATCGGTCAGAGTAGAGGAAGAAGCACGCGGCTTGTAGTTGCTTGTAGTTGGAGGAAGACGACTTGAGTTTGACGAAGGTTTCTTGTATGTTGTCTTGTCGTCGGATCTTGGAGAAGGCTTGGTTGAAGTAGATTTTGGAGGAGTTGTTGAAGCTTGATTGTTGGAGAAGCCGTATGTCTTGGAGGAGTACTTGGCGTACTTGAAGTCATCTTGCACTTGACGTTCCGCCTTGGTCGCTTGATGCACTAGCTCGATGAGGTTGGAGTAGGGTTGGAAGTCGGCGATCTTCTTGATGGGATGATTGAGTCCATTCAAGAATCGTGCCATTGTTTGCTCATCATCTTCCTTGACATTGGGTCGAATCATGGCTATCTCCATTTCCTTGTAGTATTCTTCAACACTCTTTGTTCCTTGCTTGAGGAGTTGTAGCTTCTTGAAGAGATCGCGGTTGTAGTAGGTGGGCACAAATCGTGCTCGCATGACATCCTTCATTTGAGCCCAAGTGGTGATTGGAGGGTCACCTCTTGCTTCTCGGTGATCAAGGACATGTTCCCACCATATGAGCACATAGTCTTGGAACTCAAGTGATGCCATTGCAATCTTCTTCTCTTCCTCATAGTTGTGCAAACGAAAGACTTTGTCGACCTTCAATGCCCATGAGAGGTATTCTTCTGGATCATTGCTTCCATTGAACTTGGGCATTGTGAATTTGAGTTTTCCATAGCGTTGCTCTTCATCTTGATAGCGGTTGCGATATCGCTCTTGCCTTGGAAAGTCCTCGAATGCTCGCTCCTCATGATGTCGCTCTTGGCATGGAGGAGGGTCTTGAAGCACTTGTTCCACTTGGTGTCGCTCTTGTCGTGGAGGAAGTCCATGATCAACTTGCTCTTGTTGAACTTGAGGTTGAGGTGGAGCTTGACGATGAACACGTGGTTAGTAGTTCCTCTCTTGGATTTCTTCTCGAAGAGCTTCCTCTTTACTGCGCCGTTACGATTGCGGTTGGCGATGGCTCGACTTGATTCTTGAAGGGCACGTTCCGCCTCAAGAGCTTGTGCTTCTCGTTGTTGTTGTTGAAGATGTTGAGCCTCGGCATCTTGTTCCTCTTGGTGTAGACGCGCTCGTTCTTCCTCTTGGCGCCTTAGTCGTTGTCATTCTTGAGCTTGAGCAAAAGCGACTTGGTTTGATTGAGGACGAGGAACTTGCTCATCGACTTGCTCTTGTGAATGCTTGGCGTGTAGCGGGTTGCGAGATGCATGACCGTCTTGACGCGCGGCTCGTCGAAGAATGGTCGATGACGGTGTACTTGAGCCAGAGAAGGTGTCGTCGGAGTGTCGACTTGAGTGGCTCCGTCTTGAGTAGGAAGAAGTTGAAGGAGACCGGTTGACCAACAAAGCGTGGATCTCGTCCATTCTTGCATCGTTCTCTTGCTTGTGCGCGTCGAGCTTGTTGTCGAACTAGTCACATGTACGTTGCTCGGAGAGTCACAAGTTGGTGGCGAGGTTGTCGATGCGGTCGTTCATTGCTTGTTGCTCTTGATGGAGCACTCGTTGTGCACCACAGAGGTGGCTCTTGGTGACGAATGATGACATTTCTTCGTCTTGCTCGATGAAGAGTGGGTTGGTAGAGGAACTTGGCCTATCCATCATAAGAAAGTGGTGGTGAGTAGAAAAATGAGAGAACAAAAACCAAAGTTACCTTTTCCGAAGATTGTGGATGTAACATGTACGATCACATGTGATGTTACAATAAGGGAATTGGTACCGGGAATTGTTTCTCACACCTACAAGTAAATGGTCTATGGAGGAGCTTGGTTAGGAAAGGCACAAATAATTCAAGCAAATGTTAGTCAAGATGTTGATAAAGTTGAGAAGATTCACAAATGGCAAATAAGACAAATAGATCAACCTCCCAAGATAACACGAGGAACACACACACTGAAGATAAATGGGATCCGCACAACCAAGGGGTGAGCTCGAAGATGTATAATTACGGGAAAAGCACTTGTTGTTCGGACACTAGAGAGACACTAGCTCGATTGCACTAATGGGCTAGATACGCTAGTGCACTAACCTAATAGAGAATCCACTCGTCTCACTATTGATGCGGAGCATCCTTCCATCATCCCCATGGACTCTACATCGACACATCCAACACCACGAGGACCCATGACAAGAGCTAGAGCACGTGCTTTGGAAACCTAGGTGAACTCCTTCCTACTAGACTTGCATATGGACACAAATGGAACATGTCTACTACCTCACCAAAATATGCTATGCCTCCTTAGGTATGAAGTGGAACATCACCAAGAAGCTCAGGAGCATCCCCAAGGAGAAGGAGGACCACCCCAAGGTCGTACGAATCAATACGGAGTGCAACAGCAGCAACACAGGAAGTCCCAGGCGACCCCGTGCGCACGGGCCCCCCAGACCCCGTGCCCACAGGCTACACAGGAAACAGGCGCTGGAGCACCCCGTGCGCACGGGCCTGTACCGTGCCCACGGGACCCCCGTGCGCACGGGCCCAACTTACCCCGTGCGCACGGGCCTCCCAGGATGGCCGGCTGAGATTGCATCTTCGGCTCCCCTTCTTCTCCCTCGACCCCAAGGCAATATATTCCGTACCTAGGACCATGTTTAGGGTTACCAAAGTATTAGATGAGATCTTGGTGAGCTTTGCTCCATTACCTTCCCTCTTTGAGCATCAAGACCCCATAGGGAAGAATCCTTGAGGATCAAGACCCCATAGGGAAGAATCCTTGAGGATTTCAAGACCTCCATTGGGAGAAGACTACCTTCAAGACCCCTCTTCCTTTGGATTTGGGATGAACTTTGCCATTGTATCTTTCCTTTGATTGTGTTGGTGACTTGTGGATCTTGTGTTGTTACTCTAGTGGATGTGTAATCGGGAATTGTTGGAGTGATTACCTCTTGTGTTCATCTTTGTGTTCTTGTTGTTCTTGTGGTTTCTATCCTTTTTCCCCCCTCCAAGTGTGAAAAGGTCCTTCCTAGGGTTCTACCCTACATCAACTATCCCAAGTATGCTTATGTATGTGGTGACCAAGATGATGCAAGTATGCTAAGGCTCGATGCTATTGCTTACAAGCTCTTTGTTTCTCTTCTCTTTTGCTTAAAAGCCTTTTTTTTCTTTTTGTTCAACTATGACACGATGCTTGATATACGAGCCACACAACGAGGTAACAAGTAGTAAATGCACGGGATGGATGGAACACTAAATGGTGCACTAAGGTGTGGCCCGGCAATACTCAACAAGCTAGTCTCGATGGGTAAGCTACGCAAAATGGCTCGAAGCTATCAAGTTAATGGCAAGGGAGTACAAGGTGTCGTCGAGGTTACCGTCCTTGCTTATGGTCGAAGATGATCTTGTCGAAGCCGATGTGTTGTCCGAGTCGATGATTGGTGGCGATGACGATACCACCTTGCGCCTAAGTAGCCGAAACACCTTAGGACACAAGAGAAATCGCGACCGAACACTCAACAAACACATGGAATGGTGCGGAAGAACACGAGAGGTGGTGGTGGAACAAAATGATAAAAATAGAAAAATGGCCGAAACTTCCTGGATAGCCCGTGCGCACGAGGTAAGTGAGGCCCGTGTGCACGGGGTCCCGTGTGCATGGGGTCTCCCGAGAGCGGATGAACTGATCTGATTTCGTGGTGAATTCCACGTTTTTGGCCAAAATCAAACGGTGGAAGGTTGGGGATGATGGTGGAGGGGTAGATCCACTTGCCAAAAACCAAATTCATGGATCAAATCAACCAAATCTCACAAGATCAACAAATTGCAAGAAAAAATTTTGGGGCTATTTTTGGTGGGGCTTTTCGGATTAGGACGAAAAACAACAAAATCAAGCTAGAAAGTGGAAGGTAGGGACTCCAAGATGTGAATCAACATGGCTCATGATACCAAGATGATGTAGGGTAGAACCCTAGGAAGGACCTTTTCACACTTGGAGGGGAAAAAGGAGAGGAACCACAAGAACAACAAGAACACAAAGATGAACACAAGAGGTAATCACTCCAATAATTCCCGATTACACATCCACTAGAGTAACAACACAAGATCCGCAAGTCACAAACACAATCAAAGGAAAGATACAATGGCAAAGTTCATCCCAAATCCAAAGGAAGAGGGGTCTTGAAGGTAGTCTTCTCCCAATGGAGGTCTTGAAATCCTCAAGGATTCTTCCCTATGGGGTCTTGATCCTCAAAGAGGGAAGGTAATGGAGCAAAGCTCACCAAGATCTCATGTAATACTTTGCTAACCCTAAACATGGTCCTAGGTACGGAATATATAGCCTTGGGGTCGAGGGAGAAGAAGGGGAGCCAAAGATGCAATCTCATCCGGCCATCCTGGGAGGCCTGTGCGCACGGGGTAAGTTGGGCCCATGCGCACGGGGGTCTTGTGGGCACGGTACAGGCCCGTGCGCACGGGGTGCTCCAGCGCCTGTTTCCTGTGTAGCCCGTGGGCACGGGTCTCAGGGGCCCATGCGCCCGGGGTCACCTCGGACTTCCTGTGTTGCTGCTGTTGCACTCCGTCTTGATTTGTACGACCTTGGGGTGCTCCTCCTTCCTCTTGGGGATGCTCCAGAGTTCCTTGGTGGTGTTCCTCTTCATACCTAAGGAAGCATAGCATATTTTGGTGAGGTAGTAGACATGTTCCATTTGTGTCCATATGGAAGTCTAGTAGGAAGGAGTTCACCTCAGTTTCCAAAGCACGTGCTCTAGCTCTTGTCACGGGTCCTCGTGGGGTTGGATGTGTCGATGTAGAGTCCATGGGGATGATGGAAGGATGCTCCGCATCAGTGTCTATTAGTTGTGATGCCATGTTACATAGGATTTCTTGTGACAATTCTCTAGGTCACATCATGTTTGACAATCCGCTTGACTTGTCATATGCTATGCATGAGATCAACCATATGTCATATTTGCAATATCATCTTAGTGACTATGCATATGCCATCAACTAAACCCAATTTGCACATATGGCATAGATGGCAAGCCCGTGGTTATTGGCATTTGTTTTTCTTGTGATGATATTGATATGCTCCCTTTGCATCATTTATCTCATATGCCATGCCATGACCACCTAGCTTCGGATATGCATTGTTTTGGATGTCGTCAATATTCTCCATGTGGTGTTTCCAATATTGCTCATGAGGAGACCCGCATAGTTTCCTCATACATTTTAGGAGATTTTGATTCATCCTATCCATTGCATGATCCCAATACTTGTGTGCACAATATGCTTCCCATGAATAAACATGCTATTGATGTGCCATATACTTGTATGCTAGATTTGCCTCCCCATCATGTCATACATAACAACTATTCTTTCATGATGGATGACATGTTCTTATACCATGCATCAAATTTCTTTGAACGATGCTTAACTTGTACTAACTCACCTTTGCACATACACATCATGATGGATGATGTGTACATTTACCACGAACACAATTTCTTTGGTTTGTGTCTCTTTTGTGTAGGTACCCATGAATACTTTTCAACCTCTCAATCCCATGAGTTGACAACACGAGCTCTCGAGAGCAACAATGACTTGGGATTCCATGGAGTGTCTTTCCCACCGCTCTCTTCGCGCGAGGACTTTGCACATTTCTTCTACATGGCTCTCACATGGTTATGGGTTATCGTCCATTACATCTTATATGCCCATCTTGCCATGTTCACTTTGCATGATATACTCATTCCTATGCCTTTGCCATGCATTTGTGACCCATGCTTTGCATTACACATGATGATTTATTCTACTACTTGTATGTGTATTTGCAAGCTTGGTGGATATATTGCTTTTTATTGCCATGTTTGCTATGTGCTCCATTCCTATGATGATATCTTTCTTTGCAATCGTGCTTGTGATATGCCATGTGCATTGCCTATGCCTACTCTTTGCACACATGACATGACTGCCATGATTTCCTCTAGTGTGTTGCATCTTCGCTCCACTAGTTCGCATGAATTGATTCCTATGCTTTCTCATGTTGCATCCAATTCTTGGATTACTTTCTCCTATCACATGTTTGGTTGCAACAGTGTCATTACGTCACATATGCCATGTCCCATTGCTTGTAACATGATTGATTTGATTGCCTCACACATGATGAACAATTGCTCTTGCTATCATGTTGAGTGCCACTCGATATTAACTACACCTTATGCACATTATGCTTGGATTGTCTTGCACTTGATGCATGTGTTTAGACATATCCTCTTCTTTGGTGTTGTGAATGATTATTATGCTTACCATCGACCATTTGTTGAGTGTTTTATGCATGTTTGCTATGATCTTGAGGTAGATGAGTATTCTCTTGACACACATATTTGCGTCGCTACCTCCCATTTACATCCTCGTTTCCATGATGCTTCTCCATATGATAAATTTATGTGCTTACATGCTATGCCACACTCCCTTGTCAAACCATATGCTATGCTTGATGACAACACTTGTTGGGTGAATCACCTCTTGAATTCTTGGTTTTGCTTTAATGCCAACCATATTTGTTTTTCCAAGTGCTTGTTATCTTTGCTCCTTTTGAAGGAATTACAAGACGGTGCGACATTGGAGAGTGACCATTTCGAGCTTCAACATTACAAGTGCTTGGTGGTTGTCCACTTCTACACGGCAACGCCTTCTCTTCCCCATGGTGATGAAGATCATGATCCGTGAACGGATCTCTCCCAAGGGGGGGTGGGGAGATGATGCGGAGCATCCCTCGACCATCCCCATGGATGTCACACCGCCACTGCAAGCATGGAGAGGACCTATGACGAGAGCTCACGCACGCGACGTTGGAACCGAGGTGAACTCTTTCCTCTTTTAGTTTCATTCGGATTCACACGAGAGTCGGGTTCTACCTCAAATGGATACATTGTGCATTCTTAGGTACTTGGGAGATCATCATGAGGAAGGACGGAGGGAAACACCATGTTCAACCGGAGACGCACGGAGGAAGGAGAAGGAACATGGGCACGAAGGAGTGGAGCCACTGGACACCCCGGGTGCCCGGCCCCTGCGTCCCCGGGTGCCCGGCCGCCGGCTGTGCTAGGCCTGGTCGCCCCGGGTGCCCGGCCGCCCCAGCCTGGGCGCTTCCTGCCGCCCCGGGTGCCCGGCCAACTGGCCCCATGTGCCCGGCCCCTCCTGCTGGCACTGCTGCCTTCCACCCCGGGTGCCCGAGCCTTGCTCCCCCGGGTGCCCGGCCCATGCCCCCAGCCGCCTGGCGTGCCCCCGGGTGCCCGGGCTTGGAACCCCCGAGTGGCCGGGCCATCTACAGCTGGCCCTGTCTAGCCCGGGTGTGATGTAGGCTGGAACCCTATAGCGTCGGTCTTTCACGTTTGGAGTGGATCCTACGGGAAGACACGAAGAACACGCGGAAGCACAAAGGGAAAACACGGGGATAACAAGAGAGAATCACTCAACCAACAAGGAATCGATCACACAAGTGCTAGATCACCACACACATAAGTGATACATATGATCCACAATCAACAAAGGGAAAGGATACAACGGAATCGTTCTTCTCCAAGAGGAGGCCTTGATGTTCTTCCCTAAAGAGGGGTCTTGAATCCGCTTGGGGATCTTCTCCGAAGAGGTCCTGATCTCCAAGGAGAAGTATCCAAGTGGATGAGCAAAGGCTCTCACACAAACATGAGCTAATCCAATGCTGAGTCTCAAAAGGAGGAGGAGGAGTCCTATTTATAGGCTAGGGGGTCGAAGGGGTACACGGGCTCAGCCCAACAAGTGCACACAGGAGCTGGCCGGATGATCCGGGTCCGAAGTTGGATGATCCGAGCTGGTCCGGATGATCCGGGTGGAGGCCCGGATGATCCGGAGACTCGGCTGGTGGAGGCGCAGGGCCGGATGTCCAGCTGGGGGTCCGGACGTCCGGGCAGGGTCCGGATGATCCGGGACGGGGTCCGGATGATCCGGCTTCAGAGGGGAGGCTTCTGTAGTCTTCGGTCGAATTAGCCGGATCGTCCGGGCCGGGGTCCGGATCGTCCGGGCTCTGTCCGGATCGTCCGGGCCGCCGTCCGGATCGTCCGACCACCCTGGTCCTTGGTGCTTTTTCCTCTCCGTCTTCATGCATGTCTTCCACTTCCGGTTCTCCTTGCTTCCTAGCTTCTTCACGGTGAACTCCTTGGTACCTGAGTATGCATAGCGTTTCCGTTTGAGGTAGTAACCATGTCTCATGTGAATCAAAAGGGAATTGTGAGAGGAGTGATGTCACCTCGGTTTCAAGAGCTCTTTCACGTGCTCGAGTCATAGGTCCTTGAGGGGTTGGATGTGTTGCTGTACAGTCCATGGGGATGATGGAAGGATGCTCCGCATCATATCCCCTCCCTTCAAAAGGATCCGACCTCGGATCTAGATCTTCATCACCATGGAAAGGCGAGAGGTCTTTGGCGTTGAAGGTGTCGCTCACGTTGTACTTGTTGCTTGGTAGGTCGAGCTTGTAGGCGTTGTTGTTGTAGCGTGCTAACACCTTGAAGGGTCCATCGGCTCGAGGTAGTAGTTTGGACTTGCGTTCATTGGGGAAGCGTTCCTTGCGAAGGTGTAGCCACACGAGATCGCCTATGTTGAAGATCATGGGTTGTTTGTTGATGTTGAGCTTGCTCGCTAGTCGTTGTACTTGGTGCTCGATGGTGTTTCTTGTATCTTCATGCATCTTCTTGATGTAGCTTGCACGGGCAATTGTGTCGAGATTGGTGCGCTCTTGTAGAGGAAGAGGTAGAATGTCCAATGGGGACAATGGGTTGAAGCCGTAGACGACCTCGAAGGGGGACTTGCCGGTAGTCGTATGTCTTGCGCGGTTGTAGGCGTACTCGGCGATGGGTAGACACGCCTCCCACTCCTTGATGTTCTTCTTGATCAACACGCGAAGTAGAGTGGATAGTGTCCGGTTCGTCACCTCCGTTTGGCCGTCGGTTTGAGGATGGTATGCGGATGAGAACAAGAGCTTGATTCCGAGCTTGGCGCATAGAGTCTTCCAAAAGTAACTCAAGAACTTGATGTCGCGGTCGGAGACGATTGTCTTTGGTACTCCATGGAGGCGCAAGATTTCCCTACAAAAGAGATTTGCAATATGTGAAGCATCGTCTATCTTGTTGGAAGGAATGAAATGTGCCATCTTAGAAAATCGGTCCACAACGACAAACACGGAATCCTTTCCATGTTGAGTTCTAGGCAAACCAAGTACAAAATCCATACTAATGTCTTCCCAAGGTTGATAAGGAATAGGAAGTGGCATGTAAAGACCATGGGATTGAGCTTTTGACTTAGCTTTGCGACATGTAGAGCATCGTGTGGTGAAGCGTGAGACGTCGCGGAACATCTTTGGCCAAAAGTAGTTCTTGGAGAGCGTGGCGAAAGTCTTGTCGCGTCCAAAGTTTCCCATGAGTCCACCTCCATGAGCATGACCGTTGTCGATGAGTTGTTGTACTTGCCGTTGAATCTCCTTGGTTTCTTCGGGATTGACTCGGTATGGAGCTTTGTTTGGAAGTGGCGCTCCGGGGATGAGGTCGATTCGATGCTCAATGCCTCGTAGAGGAGGTAGACCCGGAGGTAGCTCATCGGGGAAAACATCTTGGAATTCCTGCAAAAGAGATTGAAACACTAAAGGTGGCTCGTGAGAAGTGTTAGTTTTTGGTTCTCCATCCTTGCACACAAGGACAAAGTGCATCACACTCGATGGGTTCTCACACACTTCTCTTATCTCACTTTTGGTGGCGAATAGGATGAGGTTTTTCTCTCTAGGCGAAGAGGCGCTCATATTTGGCTTGTGGCTCTCACTCACTTTTGGGTGGGTGACTTTCTCACTCTTCTCTCCATGGTGGGTGGCTTGCTTGTCGGCTATCACTTGACTAGGAGACATAGGTCGTAGCACATACTCCTTCCCTTTCATCTTGAAGCTATAGTGATTGGTTCGCCCATTGTGGATGACACCATCGTCGAATTGCCATGGTCGACCAAGAAGGAGGTGGCAAACGGTCATTGGGACCACATCACATTCCAAAGTGTCTTCATAAGCACCTATTTGGAAAGAGACTTGGACCGTATGCTCGACTCGTATAGTGCCGGAGTCACTTAGCCATTGAACCTTGTAGGGGTGCGGGTGCTTCTTCTTGATCAATTGAAGCTTGGAGCATAGTTCTTCACTTGCCAAGTTGTGGCAACTACCTCCATCGATGATGACCTTGACGGACCTTCCATTGATGCCGGCCTTAGTGTGGAAGATGTGGCATCTTTGGTCTTCTTCTTGTTGATGTTGAAGTGTCAAGACTTTGGAGACAACGAGAGCGGGGCTCGTATCCTCATCACAAAAGACTTGATCATCTTCATCCTCGTTCACGTGCCGGTGCATGGCCACTTGCTCAATGGCTTCCATTTCATCTTCACTCATTGAGTCGTAGGTGCCATCGTCGTTGAGGATCATGGTGCGCTTGTTGGTGCATTCATAGGACTTGTGGCCTCGGCCGCCGCAAGTGAAACACTTGAAGGAGCTTGTTTTGATGGTCTCATCGGTCGGAGTAGATGATGAAGCACGCGGCTTGAAGTTGCTTGTAGTAGGAGGAAGACGACTTGAACTTGTGGAAGTTTTCTTGTAACTTGACTTGTCGTCGTTGCTTGGAGAAGGTTTGGTTGATGTCGAAGTTGGAGGAGTTGTTGAAGCTTGGTTGTTGGAGAAGCCGTGTGTCTTGTAGGAGTACTTGGCGTACTTGAAGTCATCTTGCACTTGACGTTCCGCCTTTGTAGCTTGATGCACGAGCTCAATGAGGTTGGAGTAGGGTTGGAAGTCGGCGATCTTCTTGATGGGATGATTGAGTCCATTCAAGAATCGTGCCATTGTTTGCTCATCATCTTCCGTGACATTGGCTCGAATCATGGCAATCTCCATTTCCTTGTAGTATTCTTCAACACTCTTTGTTCCTTGCTTGAGGAGTTGTAGCTTCTTGAAGAGATCGCGGTTGTAGTAGGTTGGCACAAAACGTGCTCGCATGACATCCTTCATTTGAGCCCAAGTGGTGATTGGAGGTTCACCTCTTGCTTCCCGGCGTTCAAGGAGTTGTTCCCACCATATGAGCACATAGTCTTGGAACTCAAGTGATGCCATAGCGATCTTCTTCTCTTCCTCATAGTTGTGCAAACGAAAGATTTTGTCGACCTTCAATGCCCATGAGAGGTACTCTTCCGGATCATTGCTTCCCTTGAACTTGGGCATTGTGAACTTGAGCTTGCCATAGCGTTGCTCTTCATTGTGTTGTTGGCGATGGTGATGATGACGTCCTTGGCGTGGAGGGTAGTCATCCTCATGTTGCTCTTGGCGCGGAGGAAGTCCATGATCAACTTGCTCTTGTTGAACTTGAGGTTGAAGGGGAGCTTGACGAGCTTGAGAGGGGCTTGTGGAGCTTGCCGTTGCGCACGCGGATGGTAGTTCCTCTCTTGGATTTCTTCTCGAAGGGCTTCCTCTTGATTGCGCCGTTCGCGATTGCGGTTGGCGATGGCTCGACTTGATTCTTGAAGGGCACGTTGCGCCTCAAGAGCTTGCGCTTCACGTTGTTGTTGTTGAAGACGTTGAGCCTCGGCGTCTTGTTGTTCTTGGTGTAGACACGCTCGTTCTTCTTCTTGTCGCCATAGTTGTTGTCGTTCTTGAGCTTGAGAAAAAGCCACTTGGTTTGATGGAGGACGAGGGACTTGCTCATCGACTTGCTCTTGTGGATGCTTGTCTTGTAGTGGGTTCCGAGATGCATGACGGTCTTGACGCGCGGCTCGTCGAAGAATGGTCGATGACGGTGTACTTGAGCCGGAGAAGGTGTCATCGGGGTGTCGACTCGAGCGGCTCCGTCTTGAGGAGGAAGAAGTGGAATGATGCCGGTTCCTCATCAAGGCGCGGATCTCGTCCATTCTTGCATCATTTTCTTGCTTGTGAGAGTCGAACTTGTCGTCGAAGTAGTCTCTTGTACGTTGCTCGGAGAGTCGCAAGTCGGTGGCGAGGTTGTCGATGCGGTCGCTCATAGCTTGTTGCTCTTGGTGTAACGCCCTTTGAGCACCAAAGAGGTGGCTCTTTGTGACGAATGATGACATGTCGTCGCCGTTCTCGATGAGAGGTGGATTTGTAGAAGAACTTGGCCTATCCATCATACCAAGTAAAATTGTGAGTGGTAGAAGGAGAAGAACTAATACCAATGTACCTTTGACCTAAGTTGAAGATGAATCAAGTTCACTCAAATGTGGACAATGAAATAGCACTATTGGTACCAATCCTTGTCGATTCTCACACCTACACAAGTAAAAGCTTTTGGTGGAGCTTGGTTAGGATGGTGGCACAAAATTGATTGCAATTGTTAGCTTGACTCAAAAATGTTGAAAAGGATTCGCAAATTCGCAAATGTAACAAGTAGACCAAGCAAGTAGTGGTACACGGAAACACACACGCAAATAGATAAATGGGATTGTGCAAACCAAAAGTGAGCCAAAATGTGGAATCCACGAAAATGCTCTTGTTGCACAATACTAGAGAGACGCTAGCACGATTGCACAATAGGCGGATACGGAGCTTGTGCACAACCTACTAGGCAAAAATGCAACGATCTCTATCCCAAGTATGCTATATGTATGGTATTTCGGTGCAATGATCCAAGATGATCTTATATGACAATCTTAATGTTGTATGATGCTATGCTTCTTGTTCATAAGCTCTTTGCTTATCTTTCCTCTTTGCTTAAAAGCTTGAGTGGTTCTTTCTCTTGTGAGCTCTTTTCTTATGCAAACTTCACGAACCAAGATAGCAATTGTGTATGCGATGACAACTTTGTGACACACAAGTTGATTCCGAGATATGCACCACGATGATATGTATGATATGGGGTATGCTTACTAATGTGCACAAGTCACGTTGCCGGAAATACTCAATGGCTGGTCTCGATGGGTAAGCAACGCAAAAGATGGTAAATGATGGTTATCAATGCAATTGCAAGGTATGACAAAGATGTCGTCGAAGTTACCGTCTGTAGCGAAGATGAGTAGTCGACGAAAATGAGCGGTAGTTGTTGATGTCGCACCGCGCCTAAATAGCCGAAACACAAAAGGACACGGAAATCTCACTCAAATTGTCGAACCCAAAGTCGAATGGTAGTACGGAGGTTGTGTTGCTGGGGTTTGGCAGGTGGAAGTGGTGGTGGTTGGGGTGGTGGAGGAGGACTGCAAAACTGCAGTTTCGGCAGAGGAAGCCGAATGATCCGGGCCAGGAGCCGGATGATCCGGGCGTGTCCGGATGATCCGGGTCGAGCTCCGGATGATCCGGGCAGGTCAATCTCGTCCGGGAACTGCTCGGGAAGAACACGAAAACGGGGAGAAATTTGATGATTTCGCGGATTTTGGATGGATTTCTAGGTGGAGAAGGTGGGGAAAAGCAAGATCCACGAGTTACACACCGAATCAACGGATCAAAATCAACAAAACATCATCAAAACTAACAAATCATAAAAAAATTTGGGGCTATTTTTGGTGGGGATTTTCGGATTTAGGACGAAAACAACAAAATCAAGCTAGAAAACACGGGGTAGGGGCTCCAAAAACGTGATCAACGTGGCTTATGATACCATAATGATGTAGGGTGGAACCCTATAGCGTCGATCTTTCACGTTTGGAGTGGATCCTACGGGGAGACATGAAGAACACACGGAAGCACAAAGGGAAAACACGGGGAAAACGAGAGAGAATCACTCAACCAACAAGGAATCGATCACACAAGTGCTAGATCACCACACACATAAGTGATACATATGATCCACAATCAACAAAGGGAAAGGATACAACGGAATCGTTCTTCTCCAAGAGGAGGCCTTGATGTTCTTCCCTAAAGAGGGGTCTTGAATCCGCTTGGGGATCTTCTCCGGAGAGGTCCTGATCTCCAAGGAGAAGTATCCAAGTGGATGAGCAAAGGATCTCACACAAACATGAGCTAATCCAATGCTGAGTCTCAAAAGGAGGAGGAGGAGTCCTATTTATAGGCTAGGGGTCGAAGGGGTACACGGGCTCAGCCCAACACGTGCACACAGGCGCTGGCCGGATGATCCGGGTCCGGAGGCGGATGATCCGGGCTGGTCCGGATGATCCGGGTGGAGGCCCGGATGATCCGGAGACTCGGCTGGTGGAGGCGCAGGGCCGGATGTCCGGCTGGCGGTCCGGACGTCCGGGCAGGGTCTGGATGATCCGGGACGGGGTCCGGATGATCCGGCTTCAGGGGGGAGGCTTCTGTAGTCTTCGGTCAAATTAGCCGGATCGTCCGGGCCGGGGTCCGGATCGTCCAGGCTCTGTCCGGATCGTCCGGGCCGCCGTCCGGATCGTCCGGCCACCCTGGTCCTTGGTGCTTTTTCCTCTCCGTCTTCATGCATGTCTTCCGCTTCCGGTTCTCCTTGCTTCCTAGCTTCTTCACGGTGAACTCCTTGGTACCTTAGTATGCATAGCGTTTCCGTTTGAGGTAGTAACCATGTCTCATGTGAATCGAAAGGGAATTGTGAGAGGAGTGATGTCACCTCGGTTTCAAGAGCTCTTGCACGTGCTCGAGTCATAGGTCCTTGAGGGGTTGGATGTGTTGCTGTAGATTCCATGGGGATGATGGAAGGATGCTCCGCATCAGGGTGCCTGTCCCTCCGGCCCCGGGTGCCCGGCCACCTACATCTGCACCACCTCCGGGGGCCCGGGCCTCTTTGCACCGGGTGCCCGGACCACTCCGAGGGCCTGCGTGCCTTGTTGGGATTTTGCCCATGTACCGCTCTCCACCTCTTATTTCGCCCCTAGACTATAAGTACCCCCCACCTAGCTCATTTGAGGGATAGCTAAGAATAGACACAAATCATAGAGCTTAGCTCATGTACCTCCCCTTGTGGGATTCCTCTTGAGAGAGAAGACTCCATTGGAGTACAAGACCTCCATTGGAGAAGATCCCTAGGGATTCAAGCCCTCCTTGAGGGAAGGATCTACCTAGATCATCAAGCCCTCATCTCCTTCATAGGATTTAGGATGAACTCTACCATGTATCTTGTTTCCCTTTGATTGTTCATGTACCTTGTGGATCTTGTGTGTTTGTTGGTCTAGTGGATGTGTGATTGGACTTGTTCTTGAGTGTTCCTCTTTTTTCTCTCTTGTGTTCATCTTGTTCTTGGGGATTCCCCCTCCAATTCGTGAAAGATCTTCACCTAGGGTTCCACCCTACAACAAAGAGCATGATTCTGAGCTTGGTGCATAGGGTCTTCCAAAAGTAACTCAAGAACTTGACGTCACAATCGGAGACGATTGTCTTTGGTACTCCATTGAGTCGCAAGATTTCCCTACAAAAGAGATTTGCAATGTGTGAAGCATCGTCTATCTTGTTGCAAGGAATGAAATGTGCCATCTTAGAAAATCGGTCCACAACAACAAACACGGAATTCTTTCCATTTTGAGTTCTAGGCAAACCAAGTACAAAATCCATGCTAATGTCTTCCCAAGGTTGATAAGGAATAGGAGGAGGCATGTAAAGACCATGGGATTGAGCTTTAGACTTAGCTTTGTGACATGTCGAGCATTGGGTGGTGAAGCGTGAGACGTCACAGAACATCTTGGGCCAAAAGTAGTTCTTGGAGAGCGTGGCGATTGTCTTGTCGCGTCCAAAATGTCCCATGAGTCCACCTCCATGAGCCTCTTGCAAAAAGAGCAAACAAAGAGAAGACTCGGGAATGGGTAGTTTGTTAGCTCTCATAAGATAACCATCCTTCATGTAATATTATTCCCAAGATGTATGCGTCAAACATTTAACATAAGGAGTCGCGAAAGATGGGTCATTAGCATACAAGTCTTTTATGTGCTCAAAACCAATAACATTCAACTCAAGTTTAGTGACAAGCGTGCATATGCATGAAAGTGCATCCGCAACACATTTTCCTTACCCTTAATGTACTTGATCACATAGGAGAAAGATTGAATAAATTCACTCCATTTGGCATGACGCTTGTTCAACTTAGTTTGACCTTTTAAGTACTTAAGTGTTTCATGATCGGTATGTATGACAAACTCATGAGGTCTAAGATAATGCTCCCAAACATGTAGCACACGCACTAAAGCGTACTATTCTTTGTCATAGATGGGATAGTTAAGTTGTGCACCGGAGAGTTTTTCACTAAAATATGCAATGGCTCGTTTTTCTTGCATCAAGACTCCGCCAATTCCGGTACCACTTGCATCACAATGAACCTCAAAAGTTTTCTCAAAGTTGGGTAAAGCAAGAATCAGAGCATGAGTAAGCAAAGACTTGAGCTTATCAAAAGTGGTGGATTGCAAAGATCCCTAAACAAAAGGAGCATTCTTCTTACTCAAGGCATGCAAAGGAGCGGCAATAGTGCTAAAGTCTTTCATAAAGCGACGATAAAAACCCGCAAGACCAAGAAAGCTACGCACTTGTTGCAAATTGGTGGGTTCGTGCCAAGTTTTAATTGCTTCAATTTTAGATTCATCAACATGGACACCCTTGGAAGAGACAATAAAACCCAAGAAAACGAGTTTGTGAACACCAAACATGCATTTTTTCAAGTTGGCATAAAGACGTTCCTTGCGAAGGGTTTGCAAAATAGCCCTAACATGATTAAGATGCTCTTTCATGGATCTGCGAAAAACAAGAATGTCATCAAACTAAACCACAACAAAGACTCCAATATAAGGGCGAAGCACATAATGCATAAGACGCATGAAAGTACCGGGAGCTTCCGATAAACCCATAGGCATAACTAGCCACTCATATAAGCCAAATTTGGTTTTGAAAGCAGTTTTCCATTCATCACCCTCTTGTATGCTGGTTTGATAATAGCCGCTTTTAAGATCAATTTTTGAGAAAAAGGCGGCACCACTAAGCTCATCAAGCATATCATCTAGGCGAAGAATGGGATGCCTATAGCGAACGGTAATAGCATTTATAGGTCTACAATCAGAACACATGCGGAAAATTCCATCTTGCTTAGGCACAAGTATAACGGGAACGGCACAAGGGCTTAAGCTTTCATGTACATGACCGTTGTCGATTAGTTGTTGTACTTGCCGTTGGATCTCCTTAGTTTCTTCGGGATTGACACAGTATGGAGCTTTGTTTGGGAGTGACGCTCTGGGGATGAGGTTGATTCGATGCTCAATGCCTCGTAGCAGAGGTAGACCCGGAGGTAGCTCATCGGGGAAAACATCTTGGAATTCCTGCAAAAGAGATTGAAACACTAAAGGTAGCTCATGAGAGGTGTTAGTTTTTGGCTCCCCATCCTTGCACACAAGGACAAAGTGCATCACACTCGATGGGTTCTCACACACTTCTCTCATCTCACTTTTTGTGGCAAATAGTATGAGCTTTTTTCTCTCCAGGCGCAGAGGCGCTCAAGTTTGGCTTGTGGCTCTCACTCACTTTTTGGTGGATCACTTTCTCACTCTTCTCTCCACGATGGGTGGCTTGCTTGTCATCTATCACTTGACTAGGAGACATAGGTCGTAGCACATACTCCTTCCCTTTCATCATGAAGCAATAATAATTGGTACGCCCATTGTGGATGACACCACGGTCGAATTGCCATGGTCGACCAAGAAGGAGGTGGCAAACGGTCATTGGGACCACATCACACTCCAAAGTGTCCTCATATGCACCAATTTTGAAGGAGACTTGGACCGTATGCTCAACTCGTATAGTGCTGGAGTTACTTAGCCATTGAACCTTGTAGGGGTGTGGGTGCTTCCTCTTGACCAATTGAAGCTTGGAGCATAGTTCTTCTCTTGCCAAGTTGTAACAACAACCTCCATCGATGATGACCTTGACGGACCTTCCATTGATGCCGGCCATTGTGTGGAAGATGTGGCATCTTTTGTCTTCTTCTTGTTGATGTTTAAGAGTCAAGACCTTGGAGACAACGAGAGCGGGGCTTGAATCCTCATCACAAAATACTAGATCATCTTCATCCTCGTTCACGCGCCGGTGCATGGCCACTTGCTCAAGAGCTTCCATCTCCTCATCACTCATGGAGTCATAGGTGCCATCGTCGTTGAGGATCATGGTGCGCTTGTTTGTGCATTCATAAGACTTGTGGCCTCGGCCGCCGCAAGTGAAACACTTGAAGGAGCTTGTCTTGACGGTCTCATCGGCCGAAGTAGATGATGAAGCACGCGGCTTGAAGTTGGTTGTAGTAGGAGGAAGACGACTTGAACTTGACGAAGTTTTCTTGTAACTTGGTTGTAGAAGGCTTGGTTGATGTAGAGGTTGGAGGAGTTGTTGAAGCTTGGTTGTTGGAGAAGCCGTAGGTCTTGGACGAGTACTCGGCGTACTTGAAGTCATCTTGCACTTGACGTTCCGCCTTTGTAGCTTGATGTACGAGCTCAATGAGGTTGGAGTAGGGTTGGAAGTCAGCAATCTTCTTGATGGGATGATTGAGTCCATTGAAGAATCATGCCATTGTTTGCTCATCATCTTCCGTGACATTGGCTCGAATCATGGCTATCTCCATTTCCTTGTAGTATTCTTCAACACTCTTTGTTCCTTGGTTGAGGAGTTAGAGTTTCTTGAAGAGATCGCGGTTGTAGTAGGTGGGCACAAAACGTGCTCGCATGACATCCTTCATTTGAGCCCAAGTGGTCATAGGTGGTTCACCTCTTGTTTCTCGGTGCTCAAGGACTTGTTCCCACCATATGAGCACATAGTCTTGGAACTCAAGTGATGCCATAGCGATCTTCTCCTCTTCCTCATAGTTGTGCAAACAAAAGATTTTGTCTTCCTTCAATGCCCATGAAAGGTACTCTTCGGGATCATTGCTTCCATTGAACTTGGGCATTGTGAATTTGAGCTTACCATAGCGTTGCTCTTCATTGTATTGTTGGCGATCTTGATGATGACGCCCTTGACATGGAGGGTAATCATCCTCATGTTGCTCTTGGCGTGGAGGAAGTCTATGGTCAACTTGCTCTTGTTGAACTTGAGGGTGATGTGGAGCTTGACGAGCTTGTGATGGAGCTTGAGGAACTTGACGTTGCACTCGCGGTTGGTAATTCCTCTCTTGGATTTCTTCTCGAAGGGCTTCCTCTTTATTGCGCCGTTCGCGATTGCGTTTGGCGATGGCTCGATTTGATTCTTGAAGGGCACGTTGTGCCTCAAGAGCTTGCACTTCATGTAGTTGTTGTTGAAGACGTTGAGCCTCGGTGATGCGGAGCATCCTTCGGTCATCCCCATGGACCTTCCATCGACTATCCAAGCTCCAAGTGGACCCTTGACAAGAGCAAGGGCTCGTGCTATTCAATCCAAGGTGACATCACTCCTACTTGAGTCCCCCTTTTCTTCTAGTGAGACATGGCTACTGCCTAAGTCCGAGATGCTATGCGTGATCAAGCCACGGAGCCAGGAGCTGAAGAAGAAATGACAGGCGTCAACTCTCTGGACAACCCGGAACTTTCAGCCAGAGCCCGAAACTTCTGGCCCCCGGAACGTCCGGCCTACCCGGAGCTTCCGGCCTCCGACGACATCGACCAGCCCGAGCGTCCCAACTCTCTGGTTAGCCCGGAACCTGCCCGGAACCCGTCCCAGACCTTCTGGCCCCGGAATGATGAGGACATCAATACCATTGTTACACCCGCAGCCCCTACTGTTACATATAATGGACCAATTACTAGAGCTCGCGCACGCCAATTAAATTACCAGGTACTTTCGTTTCTTGGTAATGATTCTAATGTTCGTGAAAATATGATGCTTCCTAAATTGGATACATTTGTTTTGCTTACAAATGAAGGGCCTAGCTTGGAGAAGGATGAACTTGGAGCAAGAACAAGCATGGAGTTGATGGCATGCGCAAGGGGACCAAGAACGAAGTTACAAGTAATGATTTCAGGTCTTTGAAGCCACCATAAGGAGCGAATGAAGCTTTGGACGAAATATACAAGATGCCACTTCATAAATTTCGTCTAGAGGCTATTCTACGTGCCGCGTCACCTTAATATTGGGCCAGGCCCATGTAATTTCGAAATACATAAGTATAGGTTGTTTTTAGAGTCCGTATGTGTGAGGAAACAAGAGATAGGGTTGGTTTCGGAAACCTTCCCCAAGGGCTACGAAATTTCCCCACTCTTCCTCCATATATACAACCCTTAGGGCACCGTTTAGACTTCGGGTTTTGTTTAGATTAAAAGTTCGCCATAGCTGCAACTTCGCGTACTTCGTTTGTGTTCAGCGACCAGACAAAGGCGTCATAGAACCCCACATTGATCAATAAAGCTTTCCTCTTATATTTGCAATATCCTGATTGCAATCTCAGTTTCTTGCTTGTTCTTCGTTTGCCTGCAGGAAACAGACCTTCGTGGTCAGGTTGATCGTGCTCCGGCGTGGTCAATAACCTCTCGGAGTTGGTTTAGCGATTGCTAAGGCGCGACATCCTCGCACGTTCGTAGTCGGATCGTCAAAGTCAACTTCCTCCAAAACGATAGCCACCATCTCATCGGAAGACGGGACACCTTTGCCTCTATCAAGTGGTATCAGATTGCCAGGTTGCTTGGTGAGATTTTACAGTTTTCGTAGTTTAGATCGAGTCTGTTCTTCATACCTATAGTCCACGAAAAAGCCACAAATTTTTTTAGGGTTAGTTCATCTTATCTGAACCAATCTCAGCCTTTGCATAATCTTTTCTGTATTTGCTTTGATGAATTTGCGGTTGCATCATCGTGACAAGTTGCTGGTCCTAGCGTCTAGTACTTTAGAGTTTCGACTTCTGTTCACAAGTTGTCACGCCGCTGCCGCACCATCGTCATCACCGCTGCCATATACCACCATCCTCATCACCGCTGCCATATACCATCATCGTCATCGCCGTTACCATATACCACAAATTCCCGCCATCACGCTAATCCGAGTCATCCTTCATCAAAGATTCGCCACCTGATGAGGACATCAATACCATTGTTACACCCACAGCCCCTACTGTTACATATACTGGACCAATTACTAGAGCTCGTGCATGCCAATTAAATTATCAGATACTTTCGTTTCTTGGTAATGATTCTAATGTTCATGAGAATATGATGCCGTCTAAATTGGATACATTTGTTTTGCTTACAAATGAAGGGTGAACATTTGAGCAAGAACAAGCATGGAGATGATGGCATGCGCAAGGGGAAAAAGAACGGAGTTACAAGTGATGATTTCAGGACTTTGAAGCCACCATAATGGGTGCATGAAGCCTTGGACGAAATATACAAGATGCCACTTTATAAATTTTGTCCAGAGGCTATTCTAGGTGCTGCGTCACCTTATTATTGTGCCAGGCCCATGTAATTTCGAAATACATAAGTATAGGCTATTTTTAGAGTCCGTATGTGTGGGGAAACAAGAGATAGGGTTAGTTTCGGACCCCTCCACCAAGGGCGACGAAATTCACCCCCTCTTCCTCCATATATACAGCCCTTAGGGCGCCGTTTAGACTATGGGTTTTGTTTAGATTAAAGTTCGCCATAGCTGCAACTTCGCGTACTTCGTTTGTGTTCAACGACCAGACAAAGACATCTCAGAATCCCACCTTCATCAATAAAGCTTTCATCTTATATTCGCAATATCCAGATTGCAATCTTAGTTTCTTGCTTGTTCTT
Organism: Triticum aestivum; assembly: GCF_018294505.1. Taxonomy (NCBI): domain Eukaryota; kingdom Viridiplantae; phylum Streptophyta; class Magnoliopsida; order Poales; family Poaceae; genus Triticum; species Triticum aestivum. The sequence goes on along the minus strand of NC_057810.1, from coordinate 385,841,409 downwards.
CGTTTGCTCGTAGGAAACAGACCATCGTGGTCAGGTTGATCGTGCTCCGGCGTGGTCAACAACCTCTTGGAGTTGGTTTAGCGATTGCTAAGGCACGACGTCCTCGCACGTTCGTAGTCGGATCGTCAAAGTCCATTTCCACCAAAGCGATATCCATCATCTCATCGAAAGACGGGACACCTTTGCCTCTATCAAGTGGTATCAGATTTCCAGGTTGTTCGGTGAGATTTTACAGTTTTTCATAGTTTAGATTGAGTCTGTTCTTCATACCTACAGTCCACGAAAAAGCAAAAAAAAATTTAGGGTTAGTTCATCATATCCGAACTAGTCTGAGCCATTGCATAGTCTTTTTAGTATTTTGCTTTGTTGAATTTTTGGTTGCATCTCGTGTCTAGTTGCTGGTCTTAGTGTCTAGTCTTTTAGAGTTTCGAGTTCTGTTCACGGGTCTTCACGCCGCCGCCGCACCATCATCATCCGCTTCCATATACCACCACCACACCAGATACGTCGTTCCTGCCATCTACCATCCCGCTTATCCGCCACCGCTCCGAGTCCATATACCAACACCAATCCGAGTTCATATACCACCATCGACCCACATCCATATACTACCACCACTCCGAATCCATCTCATATTAGGTTAACTTTCGAGATCCATCTATTTCCAGATTTGTGTTTTCCTTGTCTGAGTAGGTTTCGGAATCCAGCAATCTTTTGTAGTCCGTAGAAGAGGTTGGTTTCCAAAAAACAAATTCCAAAAAACGCACTGGACAAATTTTTTTCTAGCTATCCTATTTTTAGGTGTTTCTAAGCGTATTGAGACAGTCGCCATTATAGAAAGTTTTTTTGACCCGTTTCCAGTTTTTGGGTCCGCGCAGTCGAAAAAAAATTTGGTCGAAAAAATTTCGTGCCTTTCATGTTATCTTGACTTGGGAAGAGTTTTGAGACACTCGCCATTATAGTGATTTTCGGCAACAAAAAAAAAGAGGAGCTCGAAAAAAAGAGCGATTTTTTTTCCAGAGTGTGCTTTTCCCTTGTTTACGTGCAGCGCCATGATTTTGTTAGTGTTCTAGGCTCGCGTCTCTAGCATGGTCTAGCCTAGGACCAGCACAGTACCGTCGTTGAGCGTTTATTCAACTTTGCATCTCTGAATTGATTATTGCTGACCCTTTTTGCTACCATATTATAAGCTTTCCCAGCTCCACATACATCTATGTTGTGCGTTTGACTCTCCCTGGTAATCGCTCTATCCAAGCTTTGAGAGTTTTGACTACAACGGTTGCCGATCACCACCTGCTGCTGGGTAAGAACTGGTAAGAATTTGAGATTCGCTTGACGGATTTGTGACACCCCACCACCACCATATTCCAGTAGTCTGTAGGATCATATTCTTGTCTGTTTCTATTGCTGCTAACTATGGCAGGAACACAAGCCGACGAGATTTACTGCGAGAACATAACGAACAAGGAGCTTCATGATAAGTTTCATCAAATGTTGGGTCAACAGGTGGAAGACGTGATGGCCAGCTTTGGAAAGGCATTGGAGAGGATGGATGACATTGAGAAGACAATTGACACCAAGTTGGACGCCAAGTTCGATGAATTACTCAAACGTCTCCCACAACCAGTTCTACGTCGCGATATAGTAGGGCGAGCATAGCGTGTTCCTATTGAGCCAGGACAAAATTCTGGTGCCACTGCTACTTCTGTTGGTGCTTCTGTAGCTCCTCCTGCTACTGCAGAGGTGGAGGACTATTACGAGGATGAGGTTGATCAAAATCAGAACTACGTGCAGCCACAAGCACCACCACCAGCAGGTCGACCGCGGGTATATGATCGCAATGGTAGGCCTGCACCACCACCTCAGGTACGAGATAATGACCATAGTCCTAAACTGAAATTGTATATTCCACCATTTTAGGGTAGATATGTTCCTGATATATATCTTACTTGGGAGTTAGAAACTGAAAAATGTTTTACATGTTTGCAATATCCGGAGGAGAGACGGGTTGCTGCTCCTGTTTGTGCTTTCACTAGTTTTGCATGTGTATGGTGGTCTGAACATTGTAGATTATATCCTATTCTAGCTACTTGGGTTGCTTTGAAAATTTCTATGCGTACTCGTTGGGTTCCACCATATTATCAATGTGAATTGCTTTAAAAATTGCAGCATTTAAGACAAGGAAAAAATATGTCGAAGAATATTATCAGGAATTACAAACTGGCATGATTAGACGTGGTATTGTTGAGGATAATGAAGCTATGCTTGCACGTTTTATGGGTGGATTAAATAGAGATATTTAGACCATTCTAGAGTATAAGGAGTATACTAATATCACTCATTTATTCCATCTTGCTTGTAAAGCTGAACGTGAAGTGCAGGATCGACAAGTAATGGCACGCACTAACTTTTCGATAGGTCGACCTTCCTCATGGACACCGCGTGCATCTTCTACTTCCACTGCACCAGCACCTCCATCAGGTGCCACCTCCAGCCGTGATACAAGAAAGCAGGCACAACCACCACTATCTGCCAAGAGCGCGCCCGCCGGACCTACACAGAGCTCTTCTTCTTCTTCCATGGCATCAATAGGGCACACAAGTGATATTATTTGTCGTTCTTGTAAGAGAAGAGGTCATTATGCGCGAGACTGCAAATCTCGGCGTGTGATGATTGCTACTGAGGATGGTAGGTATGAGTCCGCTAGTGACTATGATGAGGAGACTTTGGCTCTTATTACACGTGAAGAACATGGTGGAGATGATTCTGATCATGAGACACAATACATGGCTCCTGAAGACGCTGACAGGTATGAATGTTTAGTTGCTCAATGTGTTTTGAGTGTGCAGGTCACACAAGCTGAGCAAAATCAGAGGCTTAATTTGTTCCATGCAAAGGGAGTTGTGAAGGAACGTTCTGTGCACGTCATCATAGACGGAGGGAGCTGCAACAACTTGGCTAGCATGGAGATGGTGGAGATGCTTTCTCTCACCACAAGACCACATCCACATCATTACTACATCCAATGGTTCAACAACAGCAGCAAGGTTAAGGTAACACGTACTGTTCGTGTGCATTTTAGTATCTCTACATATGCTGATTATGTTGATTGTGATGTGGTACCTATGCAAGCATGTTCCTTATTACTTGGTAGACCATGGCAATATGATAAAAATTCTGTACACCATGGTAGAAACAATCAGTATACTCTTGTTCATAAGGATAAACATATTACTTTGCTTCCTATGTCTCCTGATTCCATTTTGAAAGATGATATTAATAGAGCTAATAAAGCAAAACAGGAGAAAAATAAGAGTGAAAATCAGATTGTGGCAAAAGAATTTGAGCAACAAATGAAGCCTAATAATAAACCATCTATTGTTGCTTCGGAAATTAAATTGAAAAGTGCATGTTTATTTGCCACCAAATCTGATATTGATGAGCTAGATTACAACAAATCTGTTTGCTATGCTATTGTGTGCAAAGAGGCATTATTTTCATTCGAGGACGTGCCTTCCTCTTTGCCACCTGCTGTCACTAACATTTTGCAGGAGTTCGCTGACGTCTTTCCACAAGACGTGCCACCGGGATTACCGCTTATTCGAGGGATTGAGCATCAGATTGACTTAATTCCCGGTGCATCATTACCCAACCGTGCACCATACCATACCAATCCATAGGAGACGAAGGAGATTATGCTTTAAGTACAGGAGCTGCTCGACAAAGGTTATATATGCGAATCCCTTAGTCCTTGTGTTGTTCCTACTATTCTAGTGCCGAAAAAGGATGGTACATCACGTATGTGTGTTGATTGTAGAGGCATTAATAATATTACTATTCATTATCATCATCCTATTCCTATGCTAGATGATATGCTTGATGAATTGAGTGGCTCTACAATATTCTCCAAAGTTGATTTGCGTAGTGGATACCATTAAATTTGTATGAAATTGCGGGATGAATGGAAAACAGCATTTAAAACTAAGTTTGGATTATATGAGTGGTTAGTCATGCCTTTTGGGTTAACTAATGCACCTAGTACTTTCATGAGATTAATGAACAAAGTTTTACGTGCTTTCATTGGACGATTTGTGGTAGTCTCTTTTGATGATATACTGATTTATAGCAGATCCTTGGAGGAAGATTTGTAACATTTACGTGTTGTTTTTATTGCTCTACGTGATGCACGTTTGTTTGGTAACCTTGGGAAGTGCACCTTTTGCATCGACCGAGTGTCTTTTCTTGGCTATGTTGTTACTCCACAAGGAATTGAAGTGGATAAAGCCAAGATTGAAGCTATTGAGAGTTGGCCGTAACCCAAAACGGTCACACATGTGAGGAGTTTTCTTGGCCTCGCTGGATTCTATAGGCGTTTTGTGAGAGATTTCAGCACCATTGCTGCATCTCTCAATGAGCTTACAAAGAAAGATGTGCCTTTTCATTGGGGTACCGCACAGGAACGCCTGTAGAATCCTATGCGGTACATATGGAGGAAGGGGGGGGGGAATTTCATGGGCCTTGGAGGAGGGGTCCGAAACCAACCCTATCTCTTGTTTCCCCACACATACGGACTCTAAAAATAGCCTATAGTTATGTATTTCGGAATTACATGGGCCTGGCCCAATAATAAGGTGACGCAGCACCTAGAATAGCTTCTAGACGAAATTTATGAAGTGGCATCTTGTATATTTCGTCCAAGGCTTCATGCACTCCTTATGGTGGCTTCAAAGTCCCGAAATCATCACTTGTAACTCCGTTCTTGATCCCCTTACGCATGCCATCAACTTCATGCGTGTTCTTGCACCAATGTTCATCCTTCTCCAAGCTAGGCCCTTCATTTGTAAGCAAAACAAATGTATCCAATTTAGGCAGCATCATATTCTCATGAACATTAGAATCATTACCAAGAAACGAAAGTACCTGGTAATTTAATTGGCATGCGTGAGCTCTAGTAATTGCTCCAGTATATGTAACAGTAGGGGTTGTGGGTGTAACAATGGTATTGATGTCCTCATCATCCTCCCCTTCTTGAAATGAAGTCGTCCCCGATGGAAGCTCATCTTCCTCACCCAAATAAGGCTTCAAATCTGCAATGTTAAAAGTGGGACTAAACCCAAAATCTGCAGGTAGCTCAAGTTTATATGCATTATCATTTATTTTCACTAACACCTTAAAAGGACCATCAGTACGTGGCATTAGCTTTGATTTCACAAATTAGGAAATCTTTCCTTACGCAAATGTAACCAAACAAGATCTCCAGGTGCAAACACAACATGTTTTCTACCCTTATCTCTAGCAAGTTCATATTTAGCATTCATACGCTCAATGTTTTCCTTAGTTAACTCATGCATTTTTAAAATCAATTCAGCATGTTCTTTTGCTTCGAAATTAACCTTCTCCGAAGATGGAAGAGGCAACAAACCAATAGGTGCACGAGGTAGGAAACCATACACAATTTCAAAAGGGCACATCTTAGTAGTAGAATGCAATGAACGATTATAAGCAAATTCAATATGAGGCAAGAATTCTTCCCGCATTTTCTTATTATTCTTCAAAACAGCCCTAAGCATAGTAGACAATGTTCTATTGACTACTTCAGTTTGTCCATCAGTTTGGGGGTGATAAGTAGTACTAAAAAGCAGTTAAGTCCCCAACTTAGCCCATAAACATCTCCAAAAGTGGCTAAGGAATTTAGTATCACGATCTGAAACAATAGTATTTGGCACACCATGCAAGCGAATAATTTCCCGAAAGAACAAATCAACAACATTAACAGCATCATCACTTTTATGACATGGTATAAAGTGTGCCATTTTCGAAACTCTATCCACGACAACAAATATGCTATCCCTCCCCTTCTTTGTTCGAGGTAAACCTAAAACAAAGTCCATAGATATATCCTCCCAAGGAACACTGGGAACAGGCAAAGGCATATATAAACCATGAGGATTGAGTCGTGACTTAGCTTTTTGACATGTAGTGCAGCGAGCAACAAAACGCTCAACATCCCGTCTCATCTTTGGCCAAAAGAAATGTGTAGCAAGAACGTCCTCCATCTTCTTCACGCCAAAGTGTCCCATTGATCCTCCTCCATGCGCCTCCTGCAACAACAAAAGACGAACAGAGCTAGCAGGAATGCATAGCTTGTTAGCACGGAACATAAAGCCATCATTAATAACGAACTTGTTCCATGTTCTTCCTTCTTTACAATTCTGCATTACATCTTTATAATCAGCATCATGCACATATTGATCTTTGATGGTCTCAAACCAAATATTTTGAAGTCAAGTTGTGAAAGCATAGTATAGCGACGAGACAAAGCATTAGCAATAACATTTTCTTTACCCTTCTTGTGTTTAATGACATAAGGGAAAGTCTCAATGAATTCCACCCATAGCATGTCTATGATTCAGTTTAGCTTGACTTTTAATATGTTTCAAAGATTCATGATCAGAATGTTTAACAAATTCTTTGGGCCATAAATAATGTTGCCATGTCTCTAAAGTCCGAACAAGAGCATATAATTCTTTATCATAAGTAGAATAGTTCAGACTAGGCCCACTCAATTTTTCAGAAAAGTATGCAACAGGTTTGCCATCTTGTAATAACACACCTCCTAATCCAATTCCACTAGCATCATATTCAAGCTCAAAAGTCTTATTAAAATCAGGAAGTTGGACTAAAGGAGCATGTGTCAACTTATCTTTCAATACCGTGAAGGCTTCTTTCTATGCGGTACCCCAAACAAAAGGCACATCCTTCTTTGTAAGCTTGTTGAGAGGTGCAGCAATGGTGCTGAAATCTCTCACAAAACGCCTATAGAAACCAGAGAGGCCAAGGAAACTCCTCACTTGTGTGACCGTTTTGAGCTGCGGCCAACTCTCAATAGCTTCAATCTTGGCTTTATCAACTTCAATTCCCTGTGGAGTAACAACATAGCCAAGAAAAGATACTCGGTTGGTGCAAAAGGTGCACTTCCCAAGGTTACCAAACAAACGTGCATCACGTAGAGCAATAAAAACAGCACGTAAATGTTCCAAATGTTCTTCCAAAGATTTGCTATAAATCAGTATAACATCAAAATAGACTACCACAAATCGTCCAATGAAAGCACGTAAAACTTCGTTCATTAGTCTCATGAAAGTACTAGGCGCATTAGTTAACCCAAAAGGCATGACTAACCACTCATATAAACCAAACTTAGTTTTAAATGCTGTTTTCCATTCATCACCCAATTTCATATGAATTTGATGCTATCCACTACGCAAATCAACTTTGGAGAATATTGTAGAGCCACTCAATTCATCAAGCATATCATCTAGCCTAGGAATAGGATGACGATAACGAATAGTAATATTATTAATGCCTCTACAATCAACACACATACGCGACGTACCATCCTTTTTAGGCACTAGTAAAATAGGAACAGCACAAGGACTAAGAGATTCGCGTATATAACCTTTGTCGAGCAGCTCCTGTACTTGACGCATAATCTCCTTCGTCTCCTCTGGATTGGTACGGTATGGTACACGGTTGGGTAGCGATGCGCCGGCAATTAAGTCAATTTGATGCTCAATCCCTCGAATAGGTGGTAATCCCGGTGGCACGTCTTGTGGAAAGACGTCAGCGAACTCCTGCAAAATGTTAGTGACAGCAGGGGGCAAAGAGGAAGGCACGTCCTCGAATGAAAATAATGCCTCTTTGCACAAAAAAGCATAGCAAACGGATTTGCTAAAATCCAGGTCATCAATATCAGATTTGGTGGCAAGTAAACATGCACCTTTCAGTTTAATTTCAGAAGCAACAGTAGAAGGTTTATTATTAGGCTTCATTTGTTGCTCAAATTCTTTTGCCACAATCTGATTTTTACTCTAATTTTTCTCCTGTTTTGCTTTATTATCTCTATTAATATCATCTTTCAAAATGGAATCAGGAGTCATAGGAAGCAAAGTAATATTTTTATCCTTATGAACAAGAGTATACTGATTGTTTCTACCACGGTGTACAAATTTTTTATCAAATTGCCATGGTCTACCAAGTAATAAGGAACATGCTTGCATATGTACCACATCACAATCAACATAATCAGCATATGTGGAGATACTAAAATGCACACGAACAGTACGTGTTACCTTAACCTTGCCACTGTTGTTGAACCATTGGATGTAGTAAGGATGTGGATGTGGTCTTGTGGTGAGAGATAGCTTCTCCACCATCTCCATGCTAGCCAAGTTGTTGCAACTCCCTCCATCTATGATCACGCGAACAGAATGTTCCTTCACCACTCCCTTTGTATGGAACAAATTATGCCTCTGATTTTGCTTAGCTTGTGTAACCTGCACACTCAAAACACGTTGAGCAACTAAACATTCATACCTGTCAGCATCTTCAGGAGCCATGTATTGTGTCTCATGATCAGAATCGTCTCCACCGTGTTCTTCACGTGTAATAAGAGCCAAATTCTCCTCATCATAGTCACTGGCGGACTCATACCCACCATCGTCAGTAGCAATCATCACACGCTGAGATTTGCATTCTCTCGCAAAATGTCCTCTTCCCTTACAACGACGACAAATAATATCACTGGTGTGCCTTGTTGATGCCATGGAAGAAGACGAACTCTATGCAGGCCCGATAGGTGTGCTCTTGGCAGATAATGGTGGTTGTGCCTGCTTCCTTGTATCACGGCTGGAAGTAACAGCTGATGGAGGTGTCGGTGCAGTAGAATGTGTGGAAGTAGAGGATGCACGCAGTGTCCATGATGAAGGTCGACATGCAGAAAAGTTAGTCTGCGCCAATGCATGTCGATCCTGCACTTCACGTTCAGCTTTACAAGCAAGATGGAATAAACGAGTGATATTATTATAATCCTTATACTCTAGAATGGTGTGAATCTCTCTATTTAATCCACCCATAAAACATGCAAGCATAACTTCATTCTCCTCAACAATACCACATCTAATCATGCCAGTTTGTAATTCCTGATAGTATTCGTCTACATAATTTTTTCCTTGTCTTGAGCGCTGAAATTTTTGAAGTAATTCATGTTGATAATATGGTGGAACCCAACGAGTACGCATAGCAGTTTTCAAAGCAGCCCAACTAGCTAGAATAGGATATAATCTACAATGTTCACACCACCAAACACATGCAAAGCTGGTGAAAGCACAAACAGCAGCAGGAACACGTCTCTCCTCAGGATATTGTAAACATGTAAATCATTGTTCAGTTTCTAACTCCCAAGTAAGATATATATCAGGAACATATCTACCCTCAAATGGTGGAATATTCAATTTCAGTTTAGGGAGATGGTCATGATCTCGTACCTGAGGGGGAGCCCTAATATTGCCATTATTTGCATGTGGACGACCTGGTGGTTGTGGTGCTGGTGGTTGCACGTAGTTTTGATTTTGATCAACCTCATCATCGTAATCTCCCGCAGAATCATCCTCCTCCCCATCAGCAGCAGGAGCCACAGAATTATCAACAACAGCACCAACAGTTTGGCTAGGCTGAAGAGGAACACGGCTCGCTCGGAGGAGGGCTGTTTCACGATGTGGAGGTAGTCGTCGTCGTTGTTGTTGTTGTTGCAGAGGTGCGGCAGGTGCAGCCGGTGGTGGAAGACGCGCAAGCAGTTCATTAAATCTGTTATCGAGCTTTGTTTCGAACGTCTTCTCAAGGCCAGTGATCTTCTCCATGGCCTCTTCAAAATTGTTCAGCACATCTTGCACCTGTTCAATCATCATTTGCTGAAACTTATCACGAAGCTCCTTGTTCCTTAAGTTCTCCCAGTCAATCTCGTCGGCTTGTGATCCTGGCATGGTTAGCAGCAATAGAAACACACAAGAATATGATCCTATAGACTACTAACAAGTGGTGGTGGTGGTGGGTGTCACAAATCCGTCAAGCAAAACACAAATTCTTACCAGTTCTTACCCAGCAGCAGGCGGTGATTGGCAGCCGATGTAGTCAAAACTCTCAAAGCTTGGATAAAGCGATTACTAGGGAGAGTCAAACGCACGATGTAGATGTATGTGGAGCTGGGAAGGCTTATAATATGGTAGCAAAAATGGTCATCAATAATCGATTCAGATATGCAAAGTTGAATAAACACTCAACGATAGTATTGTGCTGGTCCTAGGCTAGACCATACTAGAGACGCGAGCCTAGAACACTAACAAAATCACGGCGCTGCACGTAAACAAGGGAGGAGCACACTATGATTTTTTTCTTTTTTAGCACTTTTTTCCTTTTTTTTGCTCCGCAACAAATTTTTCCGAAGAAGTCTACAAATGTCCTAAAAACTGCCTAGCCAGAATTTTCCAGACTTATTTTTTTTTGAAACTGGAACTATTTTCCTTCTGCGGATGGCTTGAAAGTTGGGGAGTCCTACTCTGTCACGACTCGGAGTACCGCGTGATCTGGAAATCGAGAACAAAGTAACAATTACTGGACTCGGACTAGGACTAGTAGCAGAGATGAATCTGGTGGAAACTCGGACTGGTGGCGGATATATGCAGGGCGGTGGAACACGGACTGGTGGCGAATCTGTGATGGAGGTGGACTCGGATTAGCGTGATGGCGGTGGATATGTGGTATATGGTAGGGGCGATGACGATGGTGGTATATGGCAGCGGTGATGATGATGGTGGTATATGGCAGCGGTGATGATGATGGTGGTATATGGCAGCGGTGATGATGATGGTGGTATATGGCAGTGGTGATGACGATGGTGCGGCGGCGGCGTGACAACTTGTGAGCAGAACTCTAAACTCTAAAGGACTAGACTCTAGTACCAGCAACTTGACATGATGATGCAACCGCAAATTCAACAAAGCAAATACCAAAAAGATTATGCAAAGGCTCAGATTGGTTCGGATAAGATGAACTAACCCTAATTTTTTTTGGCTTTTTCGTGGACTATAGGTATGAAGAATAGACTCGATATAATCTACGAAAAACTGTAAAATCTCACCGAGCAACCTGGAAATCTGATACCACTTGATAGAGACAAAGGTGTCCCATCTTTCGATGAGATGATGGATATCGCTTTGGTGGAAGTCGACTTTGACGTCCCGACTAGGAACGTGCGAGGACGTCGCGCCTTAGCAATCGCTAAACCAACTTCAAGAGGTTATTGACCATGTCAGAGCATGATCAACCTGACCACGAGGGTCTGTTTCCTACGAGCAAACAAAGAACAAGCAAGAAACTGAGATTGCAATCTAGATATTGTGAATATAAGATGATAGCTTTATTGATCAAGGTGGGGTTCTGTGACGCCTTTGTCTGGTCGTTGAACACAAACAAAGTACGCGAAGTTGCAGCCATGGCGAACTTTTAATCTAAACAAAACCCAAAGTCTAAACGAGGCCCTAAGGGATGTATATATGGAGGAAGAGGGGGGAATTGCGTGGCCCTTGGAGGAGGGGTCCGAAACCATCCCTAACTCTTGTTTCCCCACACATACGGACTTTAAAAACAGCTTATACTTAAGTATTTCGAAAATACATGGGCCTGGCCCAATAATAAGGTGACGCAACACCTAGAATAGCATCCAGACGAAATTTATGAAGTGGCATCTTGTATATTTCGTCCAAGGCTTCATGCACTCCTTATGGTGGCTTCAAAGTCCTGAAATCATCACTTGTAACTCCGCTCTTGATCCCCTTGCACATGCCATCAACTCCATGCGTGTTCTTCCTCCAATGTTCATCCTTCTCCAAGCTAGGCCCTTCATTTGTAAGCAAAACAAATGTATCCAATTTAGGCAGCATCATATTCTCATGAACATTAGAATCATTACCAAGAAACGAAAGTACCTGGTAATTTAATTGGCGTGCGCGAGCTCTAGTAATTGGTCCAGTATATGTAACCGTAGGGGCTGTGGGTGTAACAATGGTATTGATGTCCTCATCAAGATGCAACCTCGCGTACTTCGTTTGTGTTCAACGACCAGACAAAGGCGTCACAGAACCCCACCTTGATCAATAAAGCTTTCCTCTTATATTCGCAATATCCCGATTGCAATCTCAGTTTCTTTCTTGTTCTTCGTTTGGCTGCAGGAAACAGACCTTCGCTGTCAGGTTGATCGTGCTCCGGCGTGGTCAATAACCTCTGGCTTAGCGATTTCTAAGGCGCGACATCCTCGCACGTTCGTAGTCGGATCGTTAAAGTCGACTTCCTCCAAAACGATAGCCACCATCTCATCAAAAGACGGGACACCTCCGCCTCTATTAATGTGTCTGTTCACTCATTATAGAGTCTACTTTTAAATATCTAAAACATCTTATAGTAGTGAATAGTGTGAAACCGCTTCCTACCATGGTAGAATTGTCGATGTCATAAATGTCATAACCAAACGCATATTCACATCATTAGCCTCCCTACCATTACTAGGATATTGATTACATACTAGTCGAGATACTTAATGGGGGGCAAACAATATTACATTGTTTGTTCCTTTATATAGTAAATGTAGCTATGCCATGGATGTTATTGAAGCGTGCATGTATGCATGCTGCCAACTCAATAGTTCAATTGCTTATTTGTTTCAGGCATAGTTAAATTTCTCTTTTCAATTGCTTTATTTGTCCTTAGTTAATGAGATGCCCAAACAATGATGCCTGATGTTGGTTACTTGTATAACTATTAGTTGACATAATTAAAGGCCTTACCATTTAATTACTCCAGCGAAGTGTGCCTGAAGCTTTGAAGTCTATTAACCAACTATTACTGCATGAGGCTCACAATCTAGTTTATACTAGGATAATGATTGCATAGTTTTGCTTGCTATAGTAGGTTTGTATGAATCCCTCTTCTATGCATTATGCTCCCTAAGACTTCAATTGAGCTACAGAATGGCCAACTGCTTGCTTATACGCAATGTGCTGTCTAAATTTGTAACCTGTGTGTGTTTTGGATTTGCCCCCAACATCATGCTCTTCTGGTGAGCTAAGAGAGATTTCCGTACGCGGGCTGCACAGACTACCATTTCTATAATTTTTAAAATATCACCTGCTTATGCTTCATGACGTGTAACATTATTGTTAGTCCTGGTTTGCCATGTACAAAATAGTCTGTCTTGCTCGATTCACTCTTGTAACTATATTTTTGCCCTAGTCATGTGATGTAGGGTGGAACCGTAGGGGCCGATATTTCACGTTTGGAGTGGATCCTATGGAGAAACACAAAGAACGCGCAGAAGAACACGAGGGAAATAACGGGGAAAACGAGAGAAACACTCAACCGACAAGACATCGATCACACAAGGTCTAGATCATCGAAGCACGAGTAGCACGAGATACAAAGTCAACAACGGACGATACACGAGTAACCGTTCTTCTCCGTGAGGAGGTCTTGATTGTCTTCTCCGGATGAAGGCCTTGAATCCGAATGGATCTTCTCCAAGGAGGCATGGTCCCTCACGTGGAGTAGATCCGGTACGGATGAGCAGTGCTCTATCTCAAAATGAGCCAACATAGTGCTAAGTCTCGAAGTGAGGAGGTGGAGTCGTATATATAGGCTAGGGGGCGAAGGGGTACATGGGCTCAGCCCAACACGCGCGCGCAGGCGCTGGCCGGATGATCCGGGGGTGGAGCCGGATGATCCAGGCTGGTCCGGATGATCCGGGTGGAGGCCCGGATGAGCTGGAGGCACGGCTGGTGGTGGTGCAGGGCTAGATGTCCGGCTGGGGGTCCGGATGTCCGGGCAGGGTCTGGATGATCCGGGACGTCGTCTGGATGATCCGGCTTCAGGTGAGGTCTTCGGGTGTCTTCGGTGCACATTAGTCGGATCATCCAGACAGGGGTCCGAATCATCCGGGCTCTGTCCGGTTCGTTCGGGCCGCCGTCCGGATCGTCCGGCCAGTCTGGGACTTGGCGCTTTTCCTCTCCTTCTTCACACATGTCTTCTACTTCCGTTTCTCCTTGCTTCCTAGCTTCTCCGTGGTCAACTCCTTGGTACCTGAGTATGCATAGCGTTTTCGTTTGAGGTAGTAACCACGTCTGATGTGAATCGAAAAGGAGTTGTGAGAGGAGTGATGTCACCTCGGTTTCAAGAGCTCTTTCACGTGCTCGAGTCATAGGTCCCAGTGGTGTTGTAGGGGATGTAGATGCGTCCATGGGGATGATCGTGGGATGCTCTGCATCATCTCCCCCCCCCCCCTTGGGAAAGATCCGACCTCGGATCGAAATCTTCATCACCAAGGTAAGGCGAGAGGTCTTTGACGTTGAAGATGTCTGATACGGGGCTAACCCGGTGTAGGGCGATATTTCACGATTGGAGTGGGATCCCTCGAAGAACACGAAGAACACGGGGAAGAACGAGGAGAAATCACAATGGCAAACACTCAAGAGCAAGTCCAATCACACATCCACTAGACAATCAAACACACAAGATCATAAGGTATATGAACAACAAAGGGAAATATAGAAGGTAAGGTTCATCTCCAAGAGGAGGTCTTGATGATATCCTAGACGGATCTTCCCACGAGGGGGTATTGATGATATCCCGCAGGATCTTCTCCTAGATGGAGGTCTTGGCCTCCAATGGAGTAGTGGTCTCTCTCTCTCTCAAGAGTAGACATAGGTAGGAGCAAAGCTCACACACAAATGAGCTATCACTTTGCTAACCCTAACTAGGAGGAGGGGGAGGAGTATATATAGTCTTAGCCACAAAGGGGTAAGTGGGGAAGGGATACATGGGCCTTTGGCCCCACTCTGCGTGCAGGCAGGCGCCGGATGTCCGGGCTGGGGGCCGGATGTCCAGGCGTTCGCGGGAGGCCGGATGTCCGGGGCATGGGCCGGATGTCCAGGCTGGTGAGGTCGGCCTCGATGCTCTCTGGATAGGGGCGCCGGATTTCCGGGGGAGAGCACCGGATGTCCGGTGGTTGCCGAGACGCTGGATGTCCGGGCACACGGGCCGATGTCCGACCGCTGATGCTTTGGCCTTGTGTTGGTGCAGTTCGTGGGCGACTGCACAAGCGCCGGATGTCCGGCCTCTGGCCCGGATGTCCGGCCGCTGTAGCTTCAGCAGCTCCGTCTTCTTCCGTCGTCGCTTCCAGGCTTCCCTCGCGGATGGTGTAGTTGTTCCTTGGCGCTTGCACTCCTCCTCGACATCCGTGAAGCTCCAACAATACCTATGCATGCCCACGGGAGAAGTGTCAAGTAGTATACCATCCTCGAAGGGGTCAAGTGAGCACGTGTAAAGGAGAAGATTCACCTTTATGTATGAGAAGTAGAGGTCACATGTGTCACTTGCCAAATGGACTCTTGACATGGTGATGACCGTAGGATGCTCCGCATCATCCCCTGCCCCTTGGAACAGATCCGACCTCGGATCGAAAACCAAATCACCATGGAAAAGAGATGGCGGTGCCGTGTTGAAGTGGTCGATCACCAAGCACTCATCATCTAGAAGCTTGAAATGGGCACTCTCCAATGTCGCACCGTCTAGTGATTCCTTCAAAATGGTCAAAGACAACAAACACTTGGAAAAACAAATATGGTTGATGTTAGTGCAAAACCAAGCATTCAAGAGGTGATTCACCAAACAAGTGTTGTCATCAAGCATAGCATAATGTGTGACAAAGGATTGTGACATGGCATGTAAGCACATAAATTGAGCACAAGCAAGGATATCATGGGGACAAGTATGCAAATGTGAGATAGTGATGCAAATATGTTTAACAAGAGAATAAGCATCTACCTCGAGGTCATAGCAAGCATTCACAAATTGCTCAATGAAAGGTCTATGGTAGGCATAAGAATCATTCACAACACCAAATAAAATGAAGTGTCTAAACACATGGGACAAGTGCAAGACAATCCAAGCATAACATGCATAGGGTGTAGCGAATATAGTGTGGCACTCAACACAATAGAAAGAGCAATTGTTCATCATGTGTGAGGCAATCAAGTCAAGCATGTGACAAGCAATGGGACATGGCATATGTGAGGAAATGATATTGGTGCAACCAACCATATGATAGTAGTAAGTAGACCAAGAATTGGATGCAACACACAAGGTATATATATATGATGAAGCATGGAAATGTGGCAATCATAGGTGAAAGCAATATCTCGAACATGCGTGCAAATGGTGCAAGAAACACATGAAGTATGATCTACAATATCCAAGCTCAAGAAGGATGTCACCTTGAAAGCATTTCCTTGTGCATTCTTCACAATGCCAAAGTGGAAGCAAATACGGTGTAGAAGCGAGTCGTGGTAGAATGTATGAGGCTCACTCTCAAGAGCTCGAATGGTCAACTCACGTGAAGTGGAAATCGACACAAAGTCCAAGTATCCTACACATGCACAAAACAAAGCAAAGAACGTATGCGCATAGTAGATAAACACATCATCCATCATGCCTAAATTCATGGCACTAGGTATATGGTGCAAAGAAGTAAGACAAGAATGGTTCACAAGAATTATGTTAAAATCTCCAAATATATGCGAGAATGCTATGGGGGCAATCTCATGAGCAAGAAGAGAATCATTGTTGCACTCAATACATGGCAAATCTAGAATGAGAGAGGCAACACATGGAGATATATGACAAGAAGCAATATGATTCATGTGCAAAGCATATAGATGGTTGTCATCAACCGCATGAAATGAGCAAGTATGAATCATTGGTGATGCAACATAACCAAGCATAGTAATCAAGTCGTGCAAACTAGTGGAGCGAAGATGCAACACACTAGAAGTGATGAGGACATGACTACCTTGGATATGACCAAATATATTGCATACATGTATATTTGTGAGGTAATTTCTAATGCAAACTATGCAATAATTTATTTATGTCATCCAGGACAAAAATACTTCACAAACTTTTGTGCCATGCCTAATTGCAGGTGTATGGGACATTTGTACAATACACAT